>NW_026129316.1:0-20940 GCF_022985175.1 Labeo rohita
AAGGCCAACAGTTTTTTTTTTTTTTTTTTTTTTTTTCTGGCCACTTGTAGCATGTTTTAAGTTGTCGTATGTATTGTCTGGTGAACACTTTGTTTGGCTTAGTTTTAATAGCACAATGTTTGGAATAATTCTCATGTGGTAATAATTAATTTTTAAGTGTTCTGCTGCTGCAATGTTGACAGCATCAAAATCTACAGTGCCTAGTTTACACAGTTTTGTGTTTTAAATTAACTGATTTAATAAAATTGTTGTTTCATGTGTCTGTAATGGTTGGATAAAATGTGATAGCTGCACCCATTTAAAAAATGTTTTAAAAAGAAATAAAACTCATTAAATTGTTTACTGTTGCATTTTTTATGTTTTTCTATGTTACGTACTAGTACGTAAGTTGCGTAAAGTTTGTGTGTGTTAGTCTGTTGTGTGTGTTGCAGATCCCCATTGGCCCACCAGTCTGTCACTCTTCCACCTGGATGATGACGCCCCGGTTTACGTTATTCAATCATCTCACACCGGCCGATTTAAAGTCCCGCTACTGTCCCGCGCGCTCCAGCTTTTTCGCTCATCTTGTTCCATTTCTTTGCTACGTTTGTACGCTCCTTTCTTGTTATTTGTTATACTGTCTGAGATTGCTTTGTTCGCTGTGTGTTTATATGTCCTGAAAAGTCCTTTGATGTTATAGTGTTTGTACAGTGTACAGTCTTTCGTTTACTGTTCCGTCTGTTCCCCACTGTACGTTAGGTTGGGAAGGCGTGAGCAGGTAAGTAGGTCGCGCGACATACATTGCACAACACGTAGGACATTCTGGATGTATTAGATACACTAGTTTAGGAGAGAGTGCCACCCGCTGTATGTTTTTGTTTTTCCCCTTAGTTAGAATAGTTTAGTTAGGGCGTTGGTACGCCGAAGGCCTTTTTTTTTCTGCATTTTCTTTTGGGTAGTTAGCTTAGATTACCAACATTAGCTAGCTGTGTTTTGTTTTATTTCTTTTATTTGGCACCTCTCGTGCTCCCCCTTCCCACCTTCTTTCTTTTGTTTTGTCGATGTTTGTTTGGTTTTTCTGTAAATACTGTAAATATTGTAAATACTTTTGATACCACTGGTTTTCACTGAGCACTGTGCACAATAAACGGTCATTAATATAAAATCTTGCTCTTTATTTGCCTGCCAGCACCTTTGCATATTCACACGCACGGTTAAATGTTATTTTCCCCTTTTACCCTTAGTCCTGCCAAAAATCTAAAAATCTAAGGGGCGTAACATTCTAACTGTTATTATTATTGGTAAATATAAAGGTATCAAGGCAATAAAACCACAAATAACCCAATGTTTAGGTTAGGTTTAACCCAGCAACACAGTTAACCTGACCCACTGGTTGGGTCAAATAAACAACCCAGCATTATGGGTCAAATGGTTAAACCCAGCACTTGGGTCAAAACAACCCAACGCGTGTTCTGTCCCATAGTTACCCAGCGGCTGGGTTAAGGTTGGGTTATTTTTTTAACCCAGCACTTTTTAGAGTGTGGTAACATAACATTTAGCCTACCTCAGAAAAGCCAACAAGCCTATAACTTTGCCAACATTGTTTTATTTTTCTCATAAATCAGCCAGTTTATTAAATAAAATTATAAAAAGTACATTTATAAAATTATAAAAAGAAAACATGTAGATGAAATAGAATAGAGAGTGCAGGTGGAAGAGATGTTATTAACTTATAAAGTTAGCTCTTTTTTTATTAATCACCTTTTTTGTGCCTTTTCTTATAACATATTTTTTTCAGTAGGACCTATTTGATAATGGATCTTAAACACATCCACTCATTAATTATCATCAGTATAATTTAGTTATCAACATAAATTTTCAATTTGGTAAGTGAATACCTTTTTGGAATTCTTTACAAAAACAGCACACGCACAATTAATCTTTTCAGATTTTGTTTCACATTTAAGCGAAACCACTTTGTTTCAACTGACAGGTGAAATTATAAGTATGCTTTTTTCTTCATCATTAAAGCCTGGGCCAAAATATGGATAGAGTTTCTCAGTGAAAGTTTGACCAGTGAAAGAGTAGATATGAGAGCTGGAGTCCAAATCATAAAAGGAGACCAGACCCTCCTCATAATCCACAAACACTCCCACCTTCTCAGGTGTTTCTCTGTGAGAGAAAGCGACTGCTGGATTATCACAAGCTATACACTGACTCTGATTAATCAATAACATAGACCAGAGACCATCCTCAGGACTCGGGCTGATGTCCCCCTTCCTGTTAATGGATTCTCTGGCCACTCCTAAACTCCACTTAGTCTTTCCTTTCATTTGAACCTCATAGTAAAATCTCCCTGAACTGAATCCCTCTTTTGCCAATAAACAAGTGTCATCAAATCTCTTTGGGTTTTCAGGGACGTCCTGCTCAGTGTCTCCATGACTGACTTGTTTTCCGTCATCAGAAAGCATGAGATATGGATTCGCTGTATCAGGATCCAGAGTCACATCCACTAGATGAGAGATTAGACATTATTAATAAACTACACAACAAACATTTTAGTATGTTCATAAAGGCATATTCTTAATTATTTTTTAGTGTTTTGGAGAAAATAATGTCACACTGTACCTGCATACTTCTGTACACACCCCAAGCCTGTGGATATAGATTACAATATAAATGTAATGAATCCTTTACTGGAATATTTAACTAAAAAAAAAAAAAAAAATTCTTCAATAAATTTTTTTTCTCTATTAACTGTAAAGTCAGACCTATAAAATCTACTCAGTAAAATTAAAAATTAAGGAAGGAGATGGATTAATGCTACCTAACTACTACCTAAATTTTACAGCTATGACACACTTAATTTGGTTTACCTAACATTTGTCAATGCAATGCAAAAATAATAATAATAATAATAATAATAATAATAATATGAAAACTTGTTACAGTTAGTAAATAACTTGTCAATGCACTGATTTTAGTACAACTATTGCTCATTGAGTGGTGCAATATTCACTTAATTCATGTAGCTACTGTACCTACGCTGACCACAGGAGATTCAAAGTCATGTCAAAATGCACCCAAATAGCACTACAAATGAAAATCCTTAATGCTTTTGCTCAACAGATCTTCACAAAACTTTGCACTCATCAGCTCTAGACCATGCTCACAAAAAAAATGTTAGCAAAATAATTGTGTTACGTTCAATTTAGCAGATATCCAATATATTTGTTAGGTCTGGCCCATTATGACTATGGCATATATGCCTGCATTGCATGTCGACAACATGCAAACTTCTAAAATATGTGTACAAGTGGAGATACGGTCACTCTAAAGAAAGGTTTATAGTAGTTTGTAAATGATCAGACATTTCAATTCACGGACAAAGAATGCAGTACTAATGTTCTCCAACAAGGGAGCCACAGAATGAGTACACTGAAAAAAAAAAAACTAAATAAAAATATAATTTATTGAGTCATCTTAAAATAATTTGTTACTCTGCTGCTTTTTAATTTTAAGTTCAGTCAACTCAAATAAGTTTAGTCAACTTGAAATGTTAAGTTGTACTAAGTGACAACTTAGATATTTGAGTTGACTTAACAAAAAATTGGTTTGTTAAACTTAAAAGCTGGGTAAGCTACCCAGCTGCGTTAATTTTAAGTTGAATCAACCTAATATCCAAGTTGTCACTTAGTACAACTTAACATTTCAGCTGGGTGACGAATTATTTTAAGTTGATTCAACAAATTGTTTTTTTTTTTTTTTAGTGTAGTCCTTGTACATCTAATCCTCCCCCCCAACAATTTTCACCAGTTTGAATGACTGAATATCTTAACTTGTAAATAATAATGTATATTAATGTAAATTAATATTTCTGTTGTGCCTTTTTGGGAATAGCATGCATTTCATTAAGCCCTTTTATTTTAGAGGAGATTCCAAAATGGTTGACTTTGCAGTAAAACCAGTAATTTTATTAGAAGAGATACAATGTCAGAAAAGTTCTTCTACACTGTACTTGACTTTCACATACCAGTTTGACTAAGTTTTTTATTTAGAGCCTTGTGTGTTTTCTTCAGTTGCGTCAGAGCTCTATGCAGAGGGAGCACATTCACATCAGTGTCCATACTGATTTCTGTCCAGTTCTTGGTGTGTGGACGACTGTTTAGGGATGAATACATCTACAGCAGGAGAGAGGATAATTAAATGTGTATATTTATTTATTTATTTATTTATTGTGAACTTAATTTAATATGCTTTAGTCATTCATTCAGTATGTTTTACGGTTAAAGGTGCTACAGTTCAAAATCACCAAATGTGCCTCTAAAGGATCACACTCCAATCTTGATGCCTCTAACAATAATTTGTTACCCTGCTGCCTTAAAATTTTAAGTTCAGTCAACTAAAATAAGTTTAGTCAACTTGAAATGTTAAGTTGTACTAAGTAACAACTTAGATATTTGTTTGCTAAACTTAACAGATGGGTAAGTAACCCAGCTGCCTTAAAATTTTAAGTTGATTCAACTCAAATATCTAAGTTGTCACTTAGTATAATTTAACATTTCAAGTTGAATAAACTTTTTTTTGAGTTGACTGAACTTAGCCAGGTTACAAATTATTTTAAGTTGACTCAACCAATTGTTTTTTGCAGTGTAGGCTCTGCAAGGAATGGACTGCATGTTTTAGTCAATGCTTAGTCAAATGTTTATTCAGCTTTCACATGATGTATAAAGCTCAATTTTGAAAAATTGACCCTTATGATAACCCCACTGTATTATTTTTACATAATGCATTTACTATCTCTTCAGAATTCATGATAGTAACCCCTTCATTTTTTAGTATCGTTCTAAAGGTGTCTGTGCGATTGGTAAAATGGTCTCAATTTTACAGCAGTCACTTATACTTAGAGGAAGACTGAAAACTTTTGAAGTATTGTGTTCTGCTGACGTGGGGTGCGTCTCCCCCAGGGTATGTGAGAATTTTTTTTTTTTTTCATGAGATCCTAACAAACCAACAAGTTTTAAGACGGCTTTAATCGCCCTTTTGGTAACAGATGACATAACTATGACTTTGTTTGCTCGTAGTTTCATTCGTGCTTTAATAAAAAATGATACAGGCTACAGCTGCATTTGTGCATGCAATTAAAGAGCATGTGCTACGAGCACATTATAACATCTGACAGGACAGGAAAATTTATTTTTTACTGACATATGGTCTGACAACATTTTACAATAATTAAGTCAGACCAGAGTGGGTGGTTTTTGCGTATAGCATGCGTGCTTTCAGTTTTCCCTGTATTTTTTTTTTTTTTTTGATAAATTTAGAATATAATTTAGGTTTTTAATGAATCAAGGTTTCTTCATGAAAATTTTAGTATGTAGGTTTCATGTGCAAATGTGTGTGTGCGCATGCTTGGTGGATGAGACCCAATGTTTTTGTCTGTATAACTCATTTGTGATTATTATTATTATTATTATTATTATTATTATTATTATTATTATTATTATTATTATTATTATTATTATTACTCCTTTATGATGGTAAGATTTCTAAAGCACTGTAAAAAATAGTCAGAACTTCTGTTTAATACTGTAGCTTACAGCAGCTTGTCACAATTTGTAACAGAGAGTTCTATAATATTCTCCATTCTCAGTGATGAGACATGTTGACAGACCTGTATGAGGTGCAGATGATCGTCAGTGTGTGAGAGCTGCTCCAGCTCAGTGTTTCTCCGCTTCAGATCAGTGATTTCCTGCTGCAGCTCTTTAATGAGATCTTCAGCCTGTTTCTCTGCTGCTTTCTGCTGTTCTTCCATTGTTTTTAGTAGCTTAGACTGACATTTCCTAATGGATCGGATCAGATCAGTGAAGAGCTCAACACTGGCTGATTTCTCTTCCTCTGTGTTATTCTGGTGAATGAAGACAATTATCAGGCTCATCTATTATGTTTACATGTCTTGTATATTTAAAGGGTTCAATCAAAAATGAAAATGCCATCATCTACAGATCTTATGTTCTGTGAAATTTGTTTTATCCATTTAATTCTGAACCTTTATTAAGCATATTGAAATGCACTGCTCAAAAAACAAATAGCATAAGTGATTGTGAATCCAATTGCCAATTGAGAACCTCTGGGTCGTTATGTATCGGAGCATCCTAAGCCAGCAAGTAGCACACAGACCATCCAAGAGCTCACTGATGTCGTGATCTAGGTCTGACAGAAGATTCCTGAGGACATCCAGTCTGTGACTTGCAGCCTTTGCCCATGGTTACAAACTGTTAATCCAAAACCACAAATTGTTTTTTCAGTGCCTCTGGTTGCAGATCTGATAGCCTTTCTGGTGATGCCTAGTAGTGTACACACATTGCAGAGTGATCATGCAAATCCTCTGCAGCACACCTCCAGAGGCTCTGAGTTTGCCAGCACTGCCTCCTGCACTCTTCAACTAACTCCTAGTATTTGGCACACTTCCTTGCACTGGCCTCATCCATGTGTTTTTCCCAAGGCACAAGATCAAATTGCTTGGTGAAATCTGAGATCATAATCATGTCTGGGCAAAGCTGGTTGGGATCTTCAACTATTTGCCATGATCCACCTCCAGTTGCCAGTCAGCAGCGATAGTGAGGAGGCCAGACTTTGCTCTCGGTTGTGGAGGGCCTTCTTTGGCTTGTGGTGAACCTTGATGTAATTGATTGCTGTGTCTATGCTTTCAGCAACTGCCTTTACCTTGAAATGCATACCTTGGGTTTTTAGCGACCTGGAACGTCATTCACTACTCTTTCCCTCCTTAATTTTTTAGTTAACATCAACTTTCTTAGTATTCATCAATCTGTTCATTGTAAACAGTTTAACAAGAAAAAGATAATAAAATATAAAAGAGTGTCTGTTTTCTGATTAATTGCACAACAATATTTAAATAATCGACGACTCAATATGTGCAGTTCACCTTTATTCCTCGAGGTGGCACTGTTTTATAGACAATGACGTGATGTTTCGCTCATAATCACCGCAGGCATAAAACAAAAGAATATCATAAGCAAAAACAGGACTGGTTTGAATGGCAGAGCAATTATTTACGCAATGAAATATAAATATCACTGTCACTTGATGGTGGATGTGGTGAATAAGCTGCCAGCGATCAAAATATTAATTTTGAAGTCACTGAAAACAATAATTTTGAGAAATAAATATAAGCCAGATGCTGAATGTACTGTGGAAGTGAGCTCTGATGATGACAGCGATGGTAAAATAATCTGCTCAAATTGAACCCTTCTAAGTTTCAAAAGGTAACAAAATATGCTTTATTTTATTCTTCTGTAATTCTTAAAATATCAAGAGTTTTTTTTTTTTTTTTTGCTATAGCAGCAGTTAGAGATCCATCCATGCTGTATATATAGGTTTGGGTCGCTAAAGGCCCCAATATGTAATAATGATTGGCGAAATATTTATGCATTTAAGGGTTAAGCTCCTGGTCATGGCACCAGCAAAAGCATCCATCTCCAAGGCCATTTGGTTAGCTGCTAAGGAGGTTTTCTAGGGATCCCCTTCCTAAACATAGGAGACGGGTGTCTGATGTTGGATCCAGATATAGAGGTTTGCTGGACTTGGTAGGACATCATAGGCAGTTTGTACTAAGAACCTGATATGGTAGAAGTCTGCCTTCTAGATGTCTCAGCTTCCTTCATTCCATTAATTGAGATCCAGTGTGTGAATTAAGTGTTCCCTTAACTTTTTTGAGCAGTGTATTACAATTCATAATCAGTTGTACATATTCTTAACTTCCACTCACCTTTCTCAACTCTACTGAGTGCTGGATTTCTTGAATCTTTTTCATTCTATCCTGGATCATCTGCTGCACATCTGTCTGTATTTGAACCAGCTGACTCTACATGAACAGAAGAACACAGTTATGACTGATTTAGCTTTCCATCTTCTGACAAAAGTCTTGTTTTTTTGTTGATGTGTTCTTTAACATTAACATTGAAGTAATATTTTGTATCTCTTGCCTTCTTCTGTTGACTCTGCTCCTCTATAGGAACAGTGTTGTGGTTCCTGTGGTCTCCTTCAGTGCAGGACAGACACACACACGTCTGATCATCTCTGCAGAACAGCTCCAGAGGTCTCTCATGTTTCTGGCATATATAATCCTCCAGATTTTCCACAGCGTTGATCAGTTTGTGTTTCTTTAGACGTGGGACTCTGTGATGAGGCTCCAGGTGAGTCTCACAGTAAGAGCTTTGACACGTCAAGCAGGACTTCATGGCTTTCTGCTTTCTTTCATCACAGAAGTCACAAAACGCCTCAGATTTTTCTTGATTGAGCTTCTCCTCTAAGGTGAAGTATGTTTTTTCTGCGACACAAGTGTCACCTAGCGAAATTACAAAAACAAAGCATATTTTCAAGCAACCTTGAAATATTCCCCAACTCATGCATCACAGACACAGCTTTCAAGAAAAGGTCTAACATATTAGGATACTTTTAGCTGTGTTGCTATGTTTCCTTGTGAGAAGCCCTAATAAAACATTTATAAAACACACCTGAACCAAATGCAGTGAATTTTGACTTGCACTCCTGTAACCAAAGCTAAACATTTTTTCCCATGTGGCATGTCATGGTCCCACACCTGCTAAAGAACCTGCTATATTAGCCATACCCCAAATATGCTGCTATAGGGTGAGTTGGGAAAGAGATTGACAAATCTGAGTGGACTACTCTAAATGTTTTGATGGTGTATGAGAGGCTCAATGTTAATACATTTTAGAGAGATAAACTGGTAAATGGTAATTAATTTTAACATTAAAAAAGATATATTTCACCTTTAAAGTGTTGCACAACCTCTCTGAGTGTTGTATTGATCTTGAGATCAGGTCTTCTGCTGAATGATTCTTTACAGAATGGACAGAAGCAGGTCTGTGTGTTTGTCCAGCACGTGTTCAGGCAGATTCTGCAGAAGTTGTGTCCACATGGAGTGGTGACTGGATCAGTGAACACATCCAGACAGATGGAGCATTGGAGCTCCTCATTTAGTGAACTGCTGGAGGATGCCATGACTGAAAAGACAAATTATGACAACATATCTACATTACTGAACTACTGAAGTATTTTTAAAATATTGCTGGCTAATGTGGCATGAATTTTGACTGGCCAAATGGGCATTCTTCAATAACTATTTATATGCAACATATTTTATGTATTATATTAATTATATGATTGAAGAAAATGATCATTATCAAGCTACATTTAACATAAACAAACCTGTTCAACATTAAATTAAATACAATATAATATTTCACTCAACTTGTGATGTGATACAATTCTTGATACTGATTTCATGATATGATTTTTCTCACAAATTTTAACGAAGAGAGATTTAAAACAAATTATAAGTGAAAATGTGTCCTTTTATTATTGTTTGGACAAAATTCTGCACATTTCTTTAAAAAACTGAAATATGCCAAATAACAAAACTAAATTTAAATTTTATAACATACATTTAAAAAGATATTCAAATAAACAAACGTAAGACTTTTCCTGTTCTCTTTCTGTTTAAAATTAGAGACAGCCACTATATTTTAATTATGATCCATGCATACAGATTAAGCAGGTTTTAATCTTAACTAGACTGTATAATTTCGAAATTTTAACCAAAAACTGAATCGTCTGACTTTAGTTTTGTGAAAATATACTACATAAAACATCTAAATGAAACAGACACAGCAGACAGGCTGAATGAGACAAGAATTCACTCTCTGACAGCAGGTGGCGCTTATGGAACAGCAGCCATACGGTGTTTCCTTGGTTACCACTGTAAACAAAGCAACACCTCACCTTTAAATACTACATTAATATACATTATACAGAACTAACATAAAAAAAAAATATAATCTAAACTTTTCTAAAGCCAGTTAGTTCCCATCAGAGATAAATTCATAAACTCCCACCACCAATTGCATCACAATTCATTTAACATCAATTTGAATCGTCACATATTTGTATCAGTTAAAGTGGGTTAATATGAACACGTAATATGAGAAAACATACTGAGACAGAGCTGAAAGCTACTAATGCTCATCAGATAATTCAGTGGAAAATGAATAGAAATGATGATTCTGTTTAAATAAATTTAAAGTGAAAATGTGTAAAGATGGCAATATTTCTCCAAATATGCACACTTTTAGACTAAAATCCTTAATGGACAGTTCAGTGACACTTGCACATGACTGCCTGTATGAGTCTGTTGACAGCTAGAGGCGGCCACCTCAAAAATGTCTATGCAGGAAAATCCCTGAACTTCTTGACATTCACTCTTATAAATTCTTTGAACTTGTGCATCAACTTGTACATTTTCACTTTTGGAGAAAACAAAGTCAATTCACGATCATATCCATGTTTGTGTTGAATCTCATAAAAGGTAACAAAACAAAAGATCATTCTGTTGAAATACATATAATATGTGTATGTAGAAAGATTAACTAATAATTGCTATTTTTAAATCAAAGTCAAAGTACGTCATCTCTGCAGAAGAAATAACAATTCCGAAACTGAAAATATGTTTCTGGGAATTTGTAATAGTACACTACAATAACATTTCATAACACAAGGTTCTTTCCAAAGACAACAAGGGTGCATGTGTTTTATTTTGGTCCACATAGTATTTCTCACCACAAAATAAAAACCTCTACAGTACACACCATTAAATTACCTGTACTGTAAGGAAACTTTAATGCATTTATGATTTTTCACTTGTGGTTTTTATTTGACTATGTTCATTGTGCCTGCAGTTTACATACTTTCTGTTTCTTAAGTCTTAAAGTTGTGATGAGGGCACACATCAAACTTTGCTTTACAACCAGTTAAATTACACCAGTGATAACATTTGAATATTATTTCAGAGTTTTAAATAACTTACCTGTGAGGAAATATCGCTATGTGATCACAAGATTCGGAGTCACTGGATAAATATTCTGTTTGAAAAGGCTTCCAGTTGTTCATCTGTTTAGTTTTACTTTCAGAGAAGTCGTTCACTCACGTTCATTGATGCAATACAGTAGCTCCACCTAAAATCATGAATATGCAACAGTTCCTTATTCATCCCTGCAGGGTGTGTAAACAGAACATTTAGAATATTTGTGTTGTTCAGTTTTTGATGACAGTGGTAACAAATATCACAGTTGTAATGTAGAACCAGTTGTTAAAGTTAAAAATGATAGGGAAGATGTAACACACAAATGCAGTCTTGTTAAGGATGATAACAAAACTAGCATTTTATGTATCCTTAAAAGCATAGAATCAAATAACATATTTCTCTCTTTTTTTTTTTTTTTTTTTTTTTTTTTATTTATTTTTTTTACACTTCTTAGACACATGAAGATGCTCAGTGAAACTGCTGGACTGCAGCAAGCGGATGAAGATAGAATGATGTTGTTACTCCATCAGGAAATTGTCTTCTTTTAATTTCTGTACATTTTTATGACATTTATCTGGTATGTCAGTACCTGATACATGAAAGATGATAGATACTTGTAAGGGACAGATGAGACAATCCACATGAGAGAATCCACATGCATGCACAACTTTAATTAAGAAAAGACAAAACTCAGATAATCCACAGCATGACATGAGACAGTCCACACAGGAAAACCAGGAGCATCCAGGAAACAGTACTGGAATCCATACACTAACACCATATTTTGTTTACACTAACATAACAGAAGTGAAAGCCAAACACTATAAATACACAGATAGAACAAGCGAAACTTGATAACAAGGGGGTGTGGTCAATTGTCATATGAACACACAAGGGTAACTATGAGAGCAAACAAGCAAGCTTGCATCCCCTAGCGGACACTTCGGGAAGAAAAAAAAATTGCACATGCCTGTCCACCTGGTGGGATAGCACCAAGGAACTGACAGACATACACCTAACCTTTTCTAGGAAAGGGTGAAAGAGAGACATCCAAACCAAGTTAGGAACACAGCGATGTAGCTAAGGCAACAAAAGTTGATGACGTGTTTAGCAGGTGCCATTTTATGCTACTGAGCGCCTGCCCATGACATCACAAGCTATGTGGACCGAGAGGATTGGAGTTTTTTTCACAGGTGCTTCAGACACCGGTCCTGCTTGCAGAAAATCCCCAAAGTGTCCACTGGAGGATGCAGTGGAACTGGTCTAACCTGTGGGTTAACTTTTAAATTTCCCTTTCAAAAAAGAAAGAAAAAAAGGTCATATCCATGTTCATGTTTAATCTCATACACTGTCTTTATCAAAACAAGAGTTAATTGTGTGTAAATGCAACCTAACATAATGTGTGCTTTTTGTTGTTGTTTGTTTTTGTTTTTTTGTTTTTGCAGAGTGAGAGGTGATCATGGAGGTGAAAAGGTGAGAACTGCAGAACTGATGTTTTCAGTTTGTGGCTGATGACAACAGCTTCATTGCTGGAAAAAGTGTTCAAAATCAGAGGTAATTCACTTCATGAATTTCATGTTCATTAATCATTTCATTAATTTCACTTCCTTTATGACTTTAATCTGTTGACTACTGTGTGTATATATAAATATATACGGGATGCATATGTTTACTTCACCATATTACAAATAAATCCTAATCTAATCATGCCAAACTATATGTCTAAGACTCTTAAATAGATATTTTACCACTGTTTTGTTACAAATTATGTAGGAAAAGCAGTAGATTAATTTATGACAAGAGTGCACCTTAAAAAATCTACATCATAACAAGAGTTCTGACCTTTGTCACAAAAAGACTTTCTTAGTTGTCTATCTTTTTTCCTGTCATGCTTTAGATATCATAAAAAATTAGATATCAGTTGAAAACATTTTAAAATCACAAAATTCATCCTTTGAAAACCATTTTGAAATCAGACATTGCATTAACAATGGAAAATGTACATTAAAATCATATTACAAAATGTTTTCGTTCTTGAATTATAAAAAAATAAGTTTGAATAGTGCATTTTCACATCTATGTTAAAAAATGAGAGTGACAGTTAAAGGGTTAAATATATACCAGTTGACAAATAAAATGGTTTAACATTTAAAACATTAAGTTCAAAAACATTGTCTTCTTGTCTTTTTAGAACTATTGTTAAATGAATCTAATCTAATTTGACAATCTAAGTTTATGAACATTACCATATCCTCTTTTAAAGAGGCAACTCAGTCATATTTTGTTCAGTCATATTCAACTCAGTCATATTCAGTCACATATTTTGTTGACCCTGGAACAACATTTAAATCCCACACACTGTCCCACTCTCTCTTTCTAGTTAAACATGGCCAAATCCACTATTTACAGAGTTCAGGCACATTAACATATCTGCTCTGAATGCAGCATAACTCTTGTAGTGACAGGGAAGGCGCAAACTTTTGAAACATGTGTATGCAACAGGGAACTTGGCATCCCCAACTTTAACTCCAAGTTTTCTTCCGGCAACTCCCATCCCACCCAGAACTTCATTAAGTTATTCAGCATGGTTGGTGATGCTATGAAAGAGTAATTAAAGTAGGAAAAAAAACATTAAAAACATTTATTCTAGTTGATTTGTTACATAATTGTTATTAAACCGTAAGATCGTTTGCAAAGCAAGTAGCATAAATAAACTCATACCTTCTTCAATAAATCTTCTCATATAGCCTGTGATGTCACTCATTTTTTCAACAGTAATGGAGTCATCATCCACATATTTAGGCCAAACAATTTTCTGAAGAATTTCCTGTGGGTTTGAATAAGAATGCTAGGTCATAAACTTGCTTTACTCATACATGCATATGTGTATTTATTTATTTATTTTCTTCCTAAGACATAATGTTATAATGTAACATTATGTCTTAATGTTCATAATTTTTAAATTACAAAAACAGTCAGAATTTAGAAATACACAGCCAAAAGCAAAAAACGGATTTTAAAGAGTTCTGCTGTACCAGTACCATGGGTAAGCTCTATTTACTAACTTTATGTCGCATACAACAGGTTTATTTTGAAGCTAACGTCAGTTTTTAGGCTACACTGAGAATATGCTAACCGGGGCAATGATAGCATCGAAAACAATCGACTGTCTATGTGGTGAGAAAATCGGCAAATGTCTTTACTGATGAATTAAGTTGAATCTATATAACACAACAAAATATGATGCTTCGCTATTGCTGTTATTGTCTGTAACTATGCGGAACCTGTGTCGGTATCATCGTGTTTATAAGTGAAAATCTTTAAAATCCGTTTTTTTGCTTTTTCCTCCTTGGTTGGGGATGTAATCGTCTTCGCTGAAGTGAGCACTGCACACACGAAAATCCTTGATGCTGGATATTTTATCTCCCGCAGAATAGCCGATGGCAACCAGGTATGAATTTTGTCTGGAGTGTTTTTTGTGATGTAAATTAATCAAGCTTTGAAACGCATATAATTTTTTCACGTAAAAACACACAGTTTTGAGGCCCCGGAAACTAACCGGGACTACTTTCTTGAAAAACGTCCAGCGGCCAGAACTCTGACCAGGGAGGTGATCACAGAGTGGGTCAGTGTGTATACACTATAGTGCTGGTAAGGATTGCATACAACTTCATGTCTTAAATAGGCGAACTATCCCTTTAATGGTGCAAGTTTGGCATTATAATGACTACCCCAAAATGAAAATTTGTGTCATCTATAATTGTATAATCAGTTATACAGACGATTGACAGTTTTTTTCCTGTGGTTACAAAATAAGATTCCAAGTTTACAAGATAATACTGTCATGAGTGCCCTCTAGCGCCTCTAGAGTGTACTCGCTTCACTTCACCTTCCCTGGGACTCATTTCATCATGGACTTCATTTCCCATCATACACTGCACACCCACACCTGTTCTCATTCTGTAATTATCACCTTCAGCTGCTGCCCATCACCACACCCTCTCTCACATACTATTTAACTGGTTGACTTCCCTGTCACCCAAGCCGCACTGACGGGGCTTTAGCAGGCTCTGACGTGGCGGCCATCTTGTGCGGTGGCTCTGGCGTGGCGGCCATCTTGTGCGGTGGCTCTGGCGTGGCAGCCATCTTGTGCGGTGGCTCTGTAACTTCACTTGAGACAGGAAACACAGTTTTAACCCGACTTGACACAGGAACAACAGTTCTAACTTCACTTGCCTTAGGAAGAGCAGCTCTGACTTGACTTAACACAGGAAACACAGCTCCAGCTTGATTTGACACAGGAACAGCAGCTGTAGCTTGACTTGACTTGGAAACTTGACTTGAATCAGGAAACGCAGCTGCAACTTCATATGGCTCAGGTATAGCAGCTGTGACGTGACGAAGCTCCGTTCTCGCCGCCATTTTGCGAATGAGCTCCAAGTTCGCCATCATTTCGAGAAGCCGATCCAACGCGGCCACCCCTGCTTGAGCGTGCTCCAGCAGAGCCGCCGTGTCGTGAGCAGGCCAGGCGGCCGGTGGGTCAGTGTGCTGTCGCGCTCCGCGCGCGGCCGCCATTTTGCGAGCCGGCTCCACAGTAGCCGCCATTATATGACCGCGCTCCGACGCGCCCGCCACTCCGCGAGCGGGTTGCGCGAGGGGTCGCTTCCTCATTAGCGACCCCCACCGTGAAAGACGAGCCCACAGTCAAATAAGTACAGTCCATACCTGGATGATGTCCGTGAAAAAAGTTGCTGGATCCTTGTATGACGGAGTATTCTGTTATGACTGCGGCATGAGCATTCGGATCCATGTGCAAAGAACTTTATTTCAGTGGTCAACAGGCAGGGTCGAAATCACAGGCAGACAGGTACAATGGAGGCAAGGCAGAATCGTGGTCGAGATACAAGAGCAATTGGTCAAGGCAGGCAGAAAACAATCACAGAGTCGAGGAACAAAGAAATGCTTGGTAGATTGCCGGTGCAAGTCAATACTTCACCTCTGAACAGATGAAAATGAACCAGTTAAATAGTATGTGAGAGAGGGTGTGGTGATGGGCAGCAGCTGAAGGTGATAATTACAGAATGAGAACAGGTGTGGGTGTGCAGTGTATGATGGGAAATGAAGTCCATGATGAAATGAGTCCCAGGGAAGGTGAAGTGAAGCGCGAGTACACTCTAGAGGCGCTAGAGGGCACTCATGACAAATACCAGAATTAATACCAGGTCCCAAATGGAAGTATATTTACCTGTGATACGATGTCCCTAACTGACTCTCTTGGGAAAACAATGCGGTGACTGTCGGGTCTCTGGGAGAGAAGTGGCCAGATGCCAGTGTCTTTAATGCCTTTTCTCAAATCTTTAATCTGGCACTTAACACGTCCAAGTACCTGAAAACATATACAAAGTCTAAGGTTGGCTTGATAAAGCCTGGTCTAAAAAAATAATATATACGCTAGGGATGTCACAATTCTCAATATAATATCGAACCGTTCGGTACAACATCCACTGTTCAATGTGCGCTTGTGATTTGCGTTTTTTTCGGTTTTGCATTTAAATAACTTCCTTGTTTTATTTATCTCGTAATTTTGCTGTATGTGTGCACGCAATTTCACGGGCTGAAATGAGGAAGCGCTTCCCTGCTTATATTTGAAAAAGCAACACGCAGAGCATCTTCCATTCTAATGACATGCAATGATAAGCCTTTCTAAACCTGTTGTCCAACAGAGTTATAAAAACAAAAGTTATAAAAAAACATAACATAATGACACTTCTTTGACACATACATGGATTTTCTGCACAAGGGCGCCCTCTGGCCTCCACACTGTAAAAAATAAAAAACACAATTGTTGAGTCAGCTTAAAATAATTTGTTAACCTGCTGCCTTAAAATTTTAAGTTCAGTCAATTAAAATAAGTTTAGTCCGCTTGAAATGTTAAGTTGTACTAAGTAACAACTTAGATATTTGAGTTTGCTGAACTTAACAGATGGGTAAGTAACCTAGCTGCCTTAAAATTTTAAGTTGATTCAAATCAAATATCTAAGTATAATTTAACATTTCAAGTTGAATAAACTTTTTGAGTTGACTGAACTTAAAATTTTACAGCAGCCAGGTTACAAATTATTTGAAGTTGACTCAGCAAATTGTTTTTTACAGTGCAGTATGAATGAAACCCATTCTATTTTGCGTAAAAATAAAAAATAGTACCTCTCTCAAAAAGAAAAATTAAGCAGAGGTTTACAGGAGTATTTTGTTAATTTGTTGCAAAAAAAACACGCATACACTAAAGTAGCAGAACCAAACTGAACTGAAAACCGTGGTTAAAAAATGAGGTATGTATTGAACCGTGGACTAACTGTATTGTTGCATCCCTAATACACACACACTCAAAAGGATAATTAACAAAGATTCACAGACAGACAGATGAAAAGACAGGTGCTAGGATGTTACAAGCATGATTTAGGACTGTACTAACACATGCATGTTTTTTTATCATGTTAATTAGGTAAATAGAGACTGAATCGTTTTCAATGACTCCAGTCAGAATGTTATTACAAAACAAAACAGCAAAACTTACAGCATGTGACAACAGCTGTTGAAACAGCCAGTCTCGATTACGCAACGATGGAACAGGGAGATCCCAGAAAAGGCATAATTCTGTCACTCGAGTCATTTCTTCTTCAGTGAGTTGTGTTTTCCTGAGCTGCAAGAACAAATAAAAAATGTGAAAGTATTACAAGTGACATCTTTATCCACAAAGAAAATACACAATCTTGCACTGAACTACTTTATTACATTGCTAGTACTCACCAAACTAATGGTTTCCCTGTGGTCTAGGTCTGGGCAATCCTGCAGTGTCAGAGCTGAAGCCGCACTGTCAGCATTCCCTCCAGTTAGAAGGACGACCACAGGTAAGCTCAGTCCAGAAAGACAAGGACCTCCATGTAAAAAAGAATGACCTATCATTCGGCCAGCTATTCGGAACAGGTTGCTGTCCCGTAGTACGGCAGATGCAGAAGGGACACGGTGGTTTTTTTCCCCCCTCAAAAAGGGCTGTGGTAGCAGAACCTTAAAACAATTATATAAACTGTAAGACAATCATCTTTAATATTAGTAGTTGTTTAAAAGCCATTACATGTTCTGCATTACTGAACTAAATCTGCCACTGGGCTCAAATCTGAGTAAAATAAGGAAAGGAGCCGTTTCAGTTGCTTTTATGGTGTCTTTTTTACTGAGGGGAGAACATAGGGCGTCACAGTTGTTATCTCAATGACTCTCAAATACATTCATCAGCTGCATTTTAATCATCATAGCTCCTTAAGATGCAAAATTGTTATGTGTCTGTATAGGGGTTGCACAAATGACCAGTTCACACTGAAATTGTTTTCAGAAGTGGACCAGCACTATCAAATATCTGCTCACACTTGTATATTGCAGGTTCTACATATTTGTGGTTCTAATTGTATCTATTGTTCTTTTAAGTTTAAAAGGATTGAGATGGAGAGATGGATTTATACCAGTCTGTCTGACACCAACAATCATCCACTCAGACTCAGAAGTGCAGTGTATAAAATAATGCAGAAACAGGTAAGAAGCTTTGGTTGACGTTTACCTCAACCATCAGAATGAGGAAAAAAGAACAGCAATCAATTACACACCCAAATTTAAAGTGAAGCCAGTCGTTAGTTTCTGCATCACCATTGACAAAACATGACGCGTGACTCCTTTGCCAACAGCTGCATCTCCTAAAAAGAAATCAACAAAACAAAAGAACAGCAAGCTCATGTACATTGCAGAAACTGTACAAACAATTTTTACTTCAAATAATGGATTTAGCAAGTAATACCTATCAAGCTACATATCAGTGGAGCTGACCAGTTAGCACTGTTCATTTTATAAAATGAAATCAGTGCACTGTCCTGCTCATCTACAGTACCAAATTGGTTGATGCGTAGTGACAGAGATGGACAGTATTTATTTTGAGAGAGCAATTCCTCACAGAACATTCGAGATGCTTTCTCTGAGTCAATTTCATTTTTCCACCCTGAAAAAGAAATTCACAGTTTATACATATGACACTTTACAAGCATAGTTGAATGACCAATCTAGGGTTAAAACCAAAGACACAACACAGAAAAAGTTTGCATGAAATTTGAAAATGATGCATATAGATGCACTTGTTTTACAGCAGAATAACAGCACTACCAAGGCAGAACTGTCATGCATAACCTGTTGATAGCGATGAGAATGTAAATGTTGGTGTGATTGAGGGTCCTGGCAATTCTTCTCTTGTTGAAGTGCTTGGAGAATCACTGCCACTGAAAGTCCACCCACTAAAATAGACATGGCACATACAATGTTTCAGTTTTGTTTATCCAACCAGTTCAGAAATTTTCTTGCACTAAAGACATTTGCCTGGTTTCACAGACAAGGTTTAAATCCTAGTCAAGACTTAAATGCATGTTTGAGCCATTTTAACTAAATGCAACTTGCTTCTGACATATCTTAAAATGTCAGTGCTCTTGATTTGTCTGAAGATACATACCAGTTAAGTTTTTTTCTAAAGCACATGTATAAAAGTTACTTAAATATCCTAATTTAGCTAAGGCCAGCTCATGGCTTAATCTAAGCCCTGTCTGTGAAACCAGTCCATTGTCTTTTATAGAATGAATTAAAAAAAAAAAAAAAAGGTCCACCAAAAAATTATATTTCTCAATTTGTTTCACTTCCATGTCCATTCCAGCTCAGCTTTCGACTTTTGTTAATCTTAGTCTATTTTAAGATATTTTAAACAAATCCATAATTAATACTTTTAACAAACAAGGTCTTTAACAGTATGGATCATTTGGATACATGTACAAATTTCCATTTCAGGTGTTGCATTTAAACAAAGGTGTTGCATTTAAACAAACCTCTCCTAGAGTTTTAATCAGATCGACACCAAATTTGGTGATGCTAAATTGCTAAGGCATACAATGTCTGATCTGCCCCAAACTTAACATGTTTGTAAAGACTCCTGACCTGACCATATTTGTCAGTATAATCTAAAGCCTTTACAATGTTAAATTTCGTTAAAGGGCATGTCCGTGGCGGCCTGACAAAGTTCAGTGTTTCGCCATGGGAATAGACGTTATTATAACTGCAGCCTTACAATGATCTCCCTCAAATGATGGGAGTCCTGGCCTGAACACATCTAAAGGCCAATATTTCATTATAATCATAGCACCACCTGCTGGCAACAGTAAATGACTTGTTTTACAGTAACTTAAGCATAAATTGCCCCTTCTGCACCAAACTTCACATGTTTGGTAAGAGTCCTGTCCTGAACACATCTAAATGCCAATATTCAGTTGTAATCATAACGCCACCTGTTGGCAACAGGATATGTCAAGCTTTACACTAATTCAGACATACCATGTTCAATCTGCACCAGACTTCTCATGTTTGATTAAAGTGCATGGCCCGAACACATCTACATGCCAATATTCTGTTATAGTCATAGCGCCACCAGCTGGCAGCAGGAAGTTTGCCACATATAAATGACTTTGACACATTCCTCCTATATTTACCACATTAAATGCATTTTGCCCACCATTCACTGTTTTCCTAAGGGCCTTTCATCACTGCTTGCAGCTTTAATATAGTTTTAATAGGAATGGAATAGACTGGAATAGATGTCTGTAAATTATGAGAGAAATATCAACTTTGGGTGGACTAATACTTTAAGGTATTAAAGTAAGGGTCTGAAGGACAGATGTCGCTCTACATATAGTAGTATAAATTTACCCTTCACCACACGTGCTTGCATGATAAAGTAAGACATCATTTGGGAGTGAAATCTGGCAAATGGGACAAATCTGTAAAAATAAAATGTAAGAAAACCATATGTTACCTGGTTTCCAGCAAAAGCAATTCTGTTGATTTAATACAGAATTTTTTCAACATAATTTTGTTGAATACTGTATTTTTCAGATCAGTCTTGTTAATTTCAGAACAGCCTCACACAACAGTTTGCATGGAACCACAGATTCTTGGGTGCACATTTTGTTAAACAAAAA
>NW_026129316.1:21440-69057 GCF_022985175.1 Labeo rohita
ATTGATTCTACACAGACAAAATAAAGTCCTTACAGCTAATGATGTTTGCCTGGTTTCACGGACGAGGTTTAAATCCTAGTCCCAGAATAAGATGCATGTTTAAGCCGTTTTAACTGAATGCACTTGTACTGACATATCTTAAAATGTCAGTGTCATTTGATTTGTCTGAGATGTTCTTGGGAAGCTTTTGGTTCAGGAGATTTTACACCAAATATGTATGAGCTGAGACTTGCAAAAGAAACTACACTAGATGCATCAAAGTGCACTTTCCATATTTATTTGTACGGTTAGCTGTAACGTGGTGTTTGGGTTTTGTTTCATGTTCATGCTTTTATGTCTTTTATTTTGATATTTAGTCATGGCTCCTGTCTTGTCATGTGTTTCTCTCAATTCTCATGTATTCCTGCATTGTGTATGTCTCATGTTGTGGTTGCTTTTTGTGGTTGCTCATTAGTCATGTGCCTTATTGTTTGGTATTTATAGCCCTCATTTTGCCATTGTTGGTAACACTTTACAATAGGGTGGCACTAATATGCATTAATTCATGCTTATATTGCACAGATAATAGATAACAGTTAGTGTGTAACTCATGAAGAACTAAACCAAATATTAATAATTACTGCATCAGCAACAAATGAACATTCTATATGATTTATAGATTAAGTAATCAATAAATTGTTATTAGTTAAATGTGTCATAATGTATTAATTCCCTAATAACTTATTATATTAATAGTGTAAATTCATGTGTTAATTACCACAATGGGTCGAAGCTATGTATTTCAACTTCTAGTTGTCTGCTTTAATTAATCATTAGGTTACTTTTTGAGGCACATGACTAACTAATCCAAAATCCATAACCAAAATGATATATTATTTAATCACCAACATGCTTAAAAACTCTGCAAATTAATGTTATTACACTTATTGCCAAATAATGTATTTATTAATTTGAATGGCACTGTAAATATAATAATAGTCCTCATTATAAACTCAAAATAATAATCAAATTTATTATTCCGGATTTGATGATCTGAATAATGGGTAGGGGGCGCTGGCCCAAAAAAGGTTTAGAACCACATTTCTAAGCCCTGTCTATGAAACCAGTCCATTGTCTATTGTAGAAAGGATTTTAAAAAATGGTCCACCCAAAAATTATATGTCTCTTTTTTTTTTTTTTTTTTTTCACCTCAATTCCAGCTCAGCTTTTGACTTTGTTAATCTTAGTCTGTTTTAAGATATTTTAAACAAATCCATAATTAATACCTTTAAAAAACAAGGTCTTTAACATTATGGATCATTTGCCTCTTTGCCCAGCAACACATCTTATGGTTATATAGTTATATTGTATTTGGATATGGTAGATGCGTTTCTTTCAAACACTTGTCATTTCCCTTCACAAGACTTTTAGTGACTGGAACAATATGGATTAATAGTCTGCCTTCTAAATATAACTGCTGGACTTATGGAGTAGATGTCTGTCACTTATGAGAGAAATATCAACTTTGGGTGGACTGATCTTTTATTAAAATAAGGGTCAAATAAGGATAAATGTATTACATATTGTAGTATAACTTTACCCTTCACCACACATGCTTGCATGAAAAGGTAAGACATCAGCTGAGAAAGACATCTGGCAAATGGGACAAGTCTGTAAAAAAATTAAATGTAGGAAAACCATATATGTTACTCCTTGGTTTCCAGCAAAAGCAAATCAATTTGTTGACCGAAAAAAATAATTATTTAAACATACATTTGTTGAATACTATGTGTTTTCTACCTTAGGAAATGATGCTAAAGATGTTAAAAGTTTCAGATCATTCTCATTAAATTTCAGAATAGCCTCACACAACAGTTTGCATTTTGCTAAACAAAAATACATATATGCATTTATCAAGAAATACATTTTGATCATAATACCTGTGATGGTGGTTCTAAATCTGTATGAAATGCATTTTCCTCTTCATAATCAAGAAGAGTCACATCAGTTATGGACTCCTAATGAAATAATGAAAATGGATTGGCAATGGAAATATTAAAGAAAGCCTTATGATCTGAAAAAAAAACAACATTTAATCAAAACCTACAGTCTTAGTTACTTCGCACTCTTTAATGTGTGAGGGCAGCAATGACAGTGGTATTTTCCTGCCACATTTCATACAGTTTGACTGTGGCATCTTGGCAAACTCCACAGAATCAAAGGGTAAAGGTTCAATAGAAAGCTGCTCTTGTAGTGGAACTACAAAAAGCATGTTCTTCCCATTATTCGACACCGATTTCAGGAGCCGAGTTGAGTATCCATCAGAGTCTGTGGGGATTATAGACAGCTTATGTTGCTGCTCACCACCACCTAAAAGTAAAACCAGAGGAGAGTCAAACTCAGGACTAATTCTGCCTTTATTTGCTATCAGAATTGTTGTATAAATATGAGTTACGTAGTTAAAATTTGGACATGAATGATGTCTTAAATTGTATTTACCACTGGGAAGCTCAGTAATAATTTTGATGTGCAGGCCATAAACTTTAAACATGGCAGAGGGGAAAACAATCGCTGCTGTGACTGCTATTCTTTATTGATTTTTCCACAATAGCTACACTTTAAAAAACAATTTGTTCAGTCAACTTAAAATAATTTGTAACCTGGCTGCCTTAAAATTTTAAGTTCAGTCAACTCAAAAAAAACTTTATTCAACTTGAAATGTTAAATTATACTAAGTGACAATTATATATTTGAGTTGAATCAACTTAAAATTTTAAGGCAGCTGGGTTACTTATCCATCTGCTAAGTTTAGCAAACACCAATATCTAAGTTGTTACTTAGTAAAACAACATTTCAAGTTGACTAAACTTAAAATTTTAAGGCAGCAGGGTAACAAATAATTTTAAGCTGACTCAACAAATTGTTTTTTATTTTTTTACAGTGTACATCTTGTAATGCATACTGTATTTACATTTATGAATAGTCATTTTAAGTGTACTGAATGTGTAACACACAGAAAAATCAGGTCTGTATTTGACAGACATTACAAAATCAGAAAAGCAACAGCTCAGTGTGATACATTTCTAATTAGAACTTTAGATGTGCAAAGGAGGACATTTCTGATAGCACAAGAAGGCAGCATAATTTCCAATTTCCACACCCTTTTTTCAATAAAAACCAGTACTAAATCCTTCATTATTTTTTTTATACTTGACATGCAAAATATAAATACCTGTAGACTTGTAAAACATCCAGCCCCCCCTGAAGACTTTTTAATTTAGGAAATTCTTCCTCAAGCAAAGTGGCAATCTTAAACAAACATAAAACACCACATTCATCATTAATTTTTTTTAAGTCATGGGGGGAAAAAAAGTTGCATCATGTTTGCAATTACCTCACTGTGTTTAAAACTGTCTGGAAGAGTTAACAGCTTTTTTCCAAGCCCAGCATGTAGAAGTTTTAGGTCTTCATCATCTTTTGGACTCGACAGGGTTGGTTCGGAGAGCACATAAATGAGAAAATCTGTCTTTTTCACATTGCCAGGTTTGGCCACAGAGAAACGTTTTTTGCGCCTAGGCTGGTCATTTTCAGTCCCCAACATACTCTGGAACTGCCTACGGTAAGAGTGACAAAAAGACAAATTTATAAAGTCCCCCTGTAGTCATTTTTTGATCATCAAAATTAAATATTTAAATGTTTTTTCATGTGAAAATAATTTCCTCATGCCTTAAAAAGCTTGAATGTAACTCTACCCCCTTTGCCTCATTTACTATACGCGGATCTATAAATATGCAAATTAGCCCCGCCCCACACAGTCACACCAGCCAGAGCCTCCTGATCCACTAACTAACCTGTAGTAAACGCTATATAATGGCGAAACACAGATAATGACTCATAAAACTATGTTTTTACTAGCGGACAACTACAGTGGATACTGTGACATTTGTTAAAGTTACTTACTTGACGATGTTGTGCGCTCAAAATGCCTTGAAGGCTCAAATGCAGCTTAGTTTATGATTCCAGTTCGCACCCACGAGCATATGCGAGTAAAGTGCAGACGGCTCCGGGCTACTTTTACACGGTTTCCATGGGTTATTTTTCAAGTGTTTTTTTTTTTTTTCTTTACTAGCGGACAACTAGAGCGCCAACTTACTGATTTGCTATGTAAGCTTCTGATACAAAACCTAGCCAGTTTCTCCTCCTAGAGCTTTAAAGCTACAGCCACCAAACTCGGGTCAGACCTTCAGACTGGTCTGAAGTTAGTTGCTATATCTTTTCTAACTGATCCAGCTTATGGTCTTTGAAAACCAGACTATAAAAAACAGCTAAAAACCCATAGACTTTCATTAAGGGGGTGAAAACTTTTATACAAAGAGACTTATGGTGTATCTAAGCTGTTTCTTGCTATAGCAAATCTTAACAACTCCCTACTTAAAAAGCAGCTAAAACCAGCCTAAAGTAAATGGCTGCTTTGGCTGGTCTCCCAGGCTGGTTTTAAAGTGGTTTTAGCCATTTTTTAGCTGGACTCAGCTGACCAAGCTGGGAGACCTGCTAAAAGACCAGCTAAGATTAAAGCAGCTATTTTCAGCTTAAACCAGCTAAGACTAGACAACAAGCCTAGGCTTGCTAATCATGTTAGACAAACACGTTAGCAACAAGCTAATAACATGTTAATTATGCTAGAAACACGTTAGCAACATGCTAGTAACTTGTTAATCATGCTAACAACTGCTAGTAACTTGCTAATAATTCTAGTAAAAAGCTACTAACTTGATAACCATGTTAGAAACATGCTATCAACATACTAGTAACTTGCTAATCAAGCTAGCAACATGCTAGTAACTTGGTAATCATGTTAGAAACATGATAGCAACATGCTAGTCATGTTAACAGCATGTTAGTAATATGCTAATCATGCTAACAACATGCTAGTAATATGTTAATTATGTTAGAAACATGCTAGCAAACAGGCTAGTAATATGCTAATCATGGTAGCAACATGTTAGTAACTTGATAATCATGTTAACAACATGGTTGTACCATGCTTATAATGCTAGAAACATGATAACAACATGCTAGCAAGCAACAAGCTAGTAACATGCTAATCATGCTATCAATAAGCTAATAACAAGTAATAATGTTAGAAACATGCTAGTAACATGTTAATCATGCTAGACACGTGGTAGCAACATGTTAATCATGCTAGCAACACTTTAGTAACATGTTAATCATATTAGCAACACTGTAGTCATAGTAGTAACTAGCTAATAATGTTAGAAACATGCTAGTAACATGTTAATCATGCTAGCAACACTCTAGTAACTTGCTAATGATGCTAACAACATGGTTGTAACATGCTAACCATGCTAGAAACATGCTAACAACATGCCAGTAACAAGCTAGTAACATGCTAATCATGCTAATAACAGGGTAGTAACATGCTAATCAAGTTAGAAACATGTCAACAGCATGCTAACAACAAGCTAATAATGTTAGAAACATGTTAGTAACATGTTAATCATGCTAGACACATGCTAACAACATGTTCATCATGCTAGCAACACTCTAGTAACATGCTAATCATGTTAGCAACACTCTAATCATAGTAGTAACTAGCTAATAATGTTAGAAACATGCTAGCGACACTCTAGTAACTTGCTAATCATGCTAACAACATGGTTGTAACATGCTAACCATGCTAGAAACATGCTAACAACATGCTAGCAACAAGCTAGGAACGTTCTAATCATGCTAATTACAGGGTAGTAACATGTTAATCATGCTAGAAACATGCCAACAACATGCTAACAACAAGCTAATAACAAGCTAATGTTAGAAACATGCTAGTAACATTCTAATCAGGCTATAAACATACTAGTGACTTGTTAATCATGCTAACAACACGATAGTAAGTTACTAATCATGC
Source organism: Labeo rohita (assembly GCF_022985175.1). Classification (NCBI taxonomy): domain Eukaryota; kingdom Metazoa; phylum Chordata; class Actinopteri; order Cypriniformes; family Cyprinidae; genus Labeo; species Labeo rohita. The sequence goes on from NW_026129316.1 coordinate 27,346, forward strand.
TAGAATCATGTTATTAACTTGCTAATCTAGCATTGTGCTAAATCATGATAACAACATCAACTGTCATACTTTTACAACTGCTTCAAACTTTCAGGCTATAGGCTTTCTCAAGCCAACGTAGAGTTTGTTCTCAAACTTTACTCATCTAGTTTTAAAATATTATGCTAAATATTCAAATGGTAAACGCAAATTACCTTTTTAATGCCTGCTTCAGCCTATTTTCAGGTTCTGTCAGAGTAGGCAAAGGAGTAAGGCCGTTTGATGAAGATGAATCCAGGCCCCTGGCTAACACATCAATAAGAGCTCTTGCTGCTGATTCCACTTCTGATGGTAATGCCTGTCAAACAAACATTTTACCTTAAAAACCTTACATAAATCAATGTCAAACCAGCAATACTATGCATTCTAGTAATGGCTATGTTATTGGCTCTAGTCACTTAGATATAAGTTATGCTTGCTCTGTGGGGCAGTCATGCCCTAATGGTTAGTGAGTCTGACTTGCAACCCAGAGATTGTATGATTATGAACCACCAAGCACGAGAGGATGTTCTAGTACACCCCCAAAATAAAATCAAGACTTTGTAAAAGAGCATAATAGGACAAATAGCAAAATTTCTCTTTGTTTTATATATATAGAATGTTTAATGGTGAGTTTAAAACAAGTTAGACAAAAAGTAATCTTAAAGTAATTTAAAAGGTATTTAGAATACATTACCCTAAAACCTCTTATATATTACTAACTACAGGTCTCATCATGTAATCAGTGATAGATTGCAATTTGTAAGTAATATACCCAGATCAAATATATACAAAATACAAATCTAAAATGTAAAAACATAGTTGTCTACTCTTTCCCACAGCACTTCAGTTTTAAATTTATGTTCTCTTAAGTTGGTTAAGAGGTCATGCCTTATGTAACATATCGATGTTTTGTTGGTCACAGCGTTTCATTTGATATGAATTCACCAAAGTTCACCAGACTTGAACTTTGGAACACAGTAAAATATGAAGAGACTTCACAGAACCTTTTGTTTCCACTCTCCCACATAGTGTGACCGACCCATAACATAAAAAAGGGACTAGTGCTTTAGTGTGTCAACACAGAGAAAGGAAAACTACATTTCATGTGGTATTTAAAGTATTTTTTGGTATCTCTTGCCTTTTTCTGTTCAATCTTCTCCTTTACAGGAACACTGTTGTGAGTCCTGTGGCCTCCTTCAGTGCAGGACAGACACACACACGTCTGATCATCTCTGCAGAACACTTCCAGAGGTTTCTCATGTTTCTGGTATATATAATCATCCAGATTTTTCACAGCGTTGATCAGTTTGTGTTTCTTTAGACGTGGGACTCTGTGATGAGGCTCCAGGTGAGTCTCACAGTAAGAGCTTTGACACGTCAGACAGGACTTCACAGCTTTCTGCTTTCTTTCAACACAGAAGTCACAGAACACGTCAGATTTTCCTAAATTGAGCTTCTCCTGAAACTGTTCTGCAAAACTCTCAGCATTGTATTCAGAGGTGTCGCTATGGTTTCTGGGACCCCTGAGTAGCACATTGACTTGGGGCCTGTGTAGAATTTGCTTTTGGGGGAGTGAAAGCAGGTGTAGGTTTGTCCCCCTCAGTAGAGGTTGCTTTCCGGTGCCCCGCTCTCCAATCATGGCCCTTTGAATGGCCATCCTGAACTCCCCCCCTGTTATAGCCCCACTGGTTGTATTAATCTCAAGATCAGGTCTTCTGCTGAATGTTTCTTTACAGGATGGACAGCAGTAGATCTGTGTGTTTGTCCAGCACTTGTCCAGGCAGGTTCTGCAGAAGTTGTGTCCACATGGAGTGGTGACTGGATCAGTGAACACATCCAGACAGATGGAGCAGTGGAGTTCCTTATTTAGTGGACCACTGGAGGATGCCATGGCTGAAAAGGTAAATAATGACAATATATCATCTACATTTCTGGATAATTCCAATAAGTCTACTATTTTTATGCACAGGGTGAAAGTTTAGTTTAGGTTAGAACGTAGCTCCTGCTGGCTGATGGCGTAACTACACTATTCTTTGGCCAAAAAACTATCATACAGTGATTCACAAGTAGCCATGTATACTGACAAAATATTTCTTTCCATGCAACCTATAAACTGTTATGTAATTATATAGACGTATAGTGCTCACGGAAAAAGATGACAACTTGTAGCTTGTGTTTTTATAGGTGTCTTGCATAAGTCAAGCAACTCCCACTGAGATCTTTTTTTCAGGATTTATCTTTTGATAATGATTAACTTAAAGGTCTAAATGAGACTAAGAAGTACAAAGTACAATGTTTTTCCCTGGAGATTCTGTTTTATTCAAGAGTATGTACAAATTAATTAAAATATTGCCTAAATATTGTAACTAAACTATTGTAAACTGTTGTTACTCTGACGCAGCAGTTATTCCAAATCTTTAACTGCTAGGCTACTCCACCACAGGCAGAACAGCACATCAGAAGGTTATTCATAGCAAACATCACAGCAAAAAAATAATAATAATAAAAACAAAATAAAAAAAAAACACATTTAAATATTTAAAAACATATATTCAAAAATATATTTACATAAAAAAATATTTTTGGCTTTTTAATATATTTCTACATTTAAAATATATTTTTAAAAAATATGCAAATTTATATATTAATTGTAAATATATTTTCTACCAATATATTTTTGGCCACATATAAATATATTTTTTAAAAGCATTTAAAAATATATTTTGACCTCTGTATATTTCAGTCCAAAAAATAATTTTCTTACCACAGAAATACATTTAAAACTAGAAATATATTTTGGTACATGATTGTCGATATATATATATATATATATACCATTTCAAATATATATTTCATTGAGCTTCCCTGTTTGCAACATATATTAAGCATATTTCAAATACATTTGGTCACAAAAAATATTTTTTTGTCATATTGGGTCAATGTTTTTTAAAGAAATACTGTAACCCAACAAATAAAGATCCTCTGAACGTCAGATGTCATTTTCATTTTATAAAGTAGTTTTCACAGACTTTGGTTATTTGTCTGTAGTTCAAGTAGCCCAGTTCCTACTCAAGTAGCCTAGTCTCTAATGTTTGGTAACAGTCCACATCAAACAAGCGTTTAATAAATTCAATTACTGCTTCTGATAATACAGCTTCATGGTATTAAATACTGAACTAATTCATACATGTCTATCACTTACCTGTGAATAGCAGTGTTTGAATAAAAAGGTTGTTGTTTGAAGAAGCTTCCAGTTCATCTGTTTTATTTAGTTTCACCTTCACTGAAATCGTTGGTCACCTGCAGTCATACAGCAGCCCTGCCCATAATCATGACTGTGAAACAGTTCCAAATTCATTCCTGGTGGTAAATGAAGAGTGTAATGAACTTTTTTGACAAGAAAAGTGGCAAATATCAAGTTATTACAGATTTAATGTACAAATAATCATTGTAGAAACTACTTGGTTTGGTAGTTTGCAAATTTGTGGGTAGACATAGCAACTAAATCATCCTTGTTAATTCCAAATTCATAACTAGCATTTTATGAATCCCAAATGCATATAAAATCATATAGACATGCTCCACTTTTGTCTGCTTATTGCCGTACCAGAGGCTTGTGTTAAAATAAGGTAACCCCAATCTCCTCCTGAAGATCTAGTGAATAAATACCCCATTGCCTATGATGAGGTGAAAGATGAAATCATAAAGATAATTCAAAATAATTGGAATAAAGTTAAAGAGGAGAACAGATACAGTAGCTATTGGGACTAAGTATGAAACTAAGTATTATTACTAAGTATGAAATTCACAAATATATTAGAAAATTTTGTAGTGATTTGGCAAAAAAGGAAATGGATTGAGGAGGTGAACAAAATTCTGCTTATTTTTTCAGACTGGATAGAGAACAAGCTAAATTAAATTTAATCAAATTAAAAAAACTGATGGTTGATGGCAATATTACTGATGATCCAAGATGTATTGCAAAGTTATGTGCCAAATTTTACAGTGATTTATTTGCTTCAAAATTATCCCCAAAGCATATGAATGATTTTTTTCAGGCTTTACATAAAACAGTTGTGTTTCAGATCAGCATGTTTGTGATGCCTCTGTCACTTTAAAAAAAGAGACTGAAGAAGCTATTAACTCTTTAAAAGCCAACAAATCTCTTGGAACAGATGGACTTAGCTCAGAATTAAGCTGTTTAGTCGCTGTTTAGTTAGTTATTTACGGTATAAATGTTTGGAAATAATATTTAACGTTTTCAGGTTCATTCATTACCTATTTGTGGCAGGCAAGTCTCAGCCTATAAATTCTGTAAATTTTATGAAAAATACAAACAATTATTTTTTTTACGCTCTTTGTAGTGAGATAACTATATTAGCCTTAGATCAAGCAGCATGTTAATCAATCATCTTTTCCTCTTTAATATTTGCGGCACGAAATAAACATGAAAAAATATTTTAATGCATGTTAAAATATATATATATATATATATATATATATATATATATATAATATATATATAAACGATGTCTCAGTGTTTCAAAAAATAAAATAAAGTAAAAACGTTTTTAAACGCCAGCAAGCCTATAGCTTTGCCAACATTGTTTTTATTTTCTCATATATCAGCCAGTTAATTAACCGAGTTTGGTCGTTACTTTAAAAAGGAAAAGCTTGAATTTAACAAACACAAAATGTTCCAAATGTATTCTAAATTAACTTAATAAAGAAACGGCTCTATCGTTTCAATTAAAAGTTCCCCCTCGGCTCGGCGGGATTCTCGGACCATTGTTTCAGGAACGCGGATCGCGAATCATTCAATTCACGAAATGATTCACAAACCCGCTCAGAAGATCAGATCTAAATCAAATGATTCGCGATCCGTGCCCCGAAGTCCCGATCTGAATAATGATTCGCGAACCATCACTTCAGATCGGGATTTCGGAGCGCTAATCGCGAATCATTTAATTCACGAATGATTCGCGAACCCGCTCAGAAGATCAGATCTAAATCAAATGATTCGCGATCCGTGCCCCGAAGTCCCGACCTGAATAATGATTCGCGAACCATCACTTCAGATCGGGATTTCGGAGCGCGAATCGCGAATCATTTAATTCACGAATGATTCGCGAACCCGCTCAGAAGATCAGATCTAAATCAAATGAATCGCGATCCGTGCCCCGAAGTCCCGATCTGAATAATGATTCGCGAACCATCACTTCAGATCGGGATTTCGGAGCGCTAATCGCGAATCATTTAATTCACGAAATGATTCGCGAACCCACTCAGAAGTTTGGATCTGAATCAAATGATTCACCATCGGAGCTATGAAGTGCCGAACTGAATAATGTTTCGCTAACCATTGTTTCAGATCGGGATTTCGGAACGCAAATCGCGAATCAACCAATTCACAAAATGATTCGCAAATCGGCTCTGAATTTCGGATCTTTTGATTCGCGATCTGCGCTCTGAAATCCCGCATTGAATAATGATTCGCGACCCATCATTTCAAATTAGAATTTTGGAAGGCGGTTCGCGAATCATTTAATTCACGAAATGATTCACAAACCCGGTCAGAAGATCGGATCTGAATCAAATGATTTGCGATCCGCCCTCGGAAGTCCCAGTCTGAATAAATGATTTGCTAACCATCATTTCAGATCGGGATTTCGGAGCCAGGATTGTCAAATAAAAACATTTTCTGTTTTTGTAAAATAACTAGAAAAGTATCAGGGCTTTGGTGTCAAATAAATACATTTCATATTATTGTACCTTTACATCATAACTTCATGTGCCAGTCAGCAATGGCAGGCAGTTTCTGTCAAATGAAAACATTTTCTGTTCATATAAAATAACTTGAAAAAACTGTCAGGGCTTTGGTGTCACATAAATATATATATATATATATATATATATATATATATATATATATATTGTACGGTTACATGATACTTGACAGCGATCTTGTGGAGTTCGCTTCAAATACATTTTATATTAATAAACATTACCTTCAGATACCAGTCAGCAATCGCAAGCAGTTTTTGTCGCATAAAAACACATTCTGTTCATATAAAATAACTTGAAAAGTGTGTCAGGGCGTCAAATAAATACATTTCATATTTTTGTATGGTTACATTCGGGTCAAATACATTTTGTACTAATAAACATAAACTTCAGATACCAGTCAGCAATCGCAGGCAGATTCTGTCAAATAGAAACATTTTCTATTCATATAAAATAACTTGAAAATTGTGTCAGGCCTTTGGTGTCAAAAAAAATACTTTTTTTTTTTTTTTTTTTTTTGTACAGTTACATTGTACTTGCTGGCGATCTCATGAAATCGCGTCAGATACATTTTATAATAATAAACATAGCTTCAGATACCAGTCAACAATAGCGGACAGTTTCTGTCAAATAGAAACATTTTCTGTTCATATAAAATAATTTAAAAAAAACTGTCAGGTACAGAAGCCCTGAACTGCATGGTGGGGAAAAAAAAGAAAACCTATAGTGGAGGGGAGAAAAAAAAAATCTCGTTATTTTGACATAACTCGTTATTTAAGTCGTTACTTCTTAACTCGTTATTTGGTGGGGGGAAAAAAAGAAAACTTATGGTGGGGGAGGAAAAAAATTTAAAACTTATCTCCTTATTTCAAAATAACTCGTTATTTCGAGATATTAGTCGTTATTTCGACATAACTAGTTATTTCGAGATATTACGTCGTTATTTCGACATAACTCGTTTTTTCGAAATACTAAGTCGTTATTTTGACATAATAATTCGTTATTTCGAGATACTAAGTCGTTATTTCGACATAAGTCTCATTATGATAAGGTTTGTAGTTATTTCGATATGAGCCACTAGAGGGCAGAATAAGACAGGGACTCAATTAAAGGACGCCTTTTAATTATGTTCACCTACTGTTAAGCACTTATAAGTTGGTGCTCCAAAATCCTAGAGGTTTATCATGGGAATTTGCATTCATGCCAGGAATTCATTCAAGACTAAGCTTTATTGAAGTTTAAGGAGCCCATAAATGCTACATATTACCGTAAAAGGTTATCATTAATACCCTATAGGCGTTTATTCTGTGTAGTTTTCATAACACTGGATATTGTACTAATTCGTACTTTTCTAATACTGTACGTGGCCTAATGGGCAATTAACTTATTTTACAATTGCATAGCTAGCTTTTAGTTTTGTGCTAATGGCCAGTATTGCTCTTTTATAGTTTATCTATTAGATCTGGTTCAGTGTGCTGGGAATATTCGCAAGTTTTATCAGCTTTATCAGTCGGCTTTGCTTATACCCACTTCTAAATCCCCTCTAATGTGCATCATAGTGTTCTGTATTAGACAAAATCATGACAGTTCACCACATGATAGCTAATCCAACACCCAGTAAAGACACCCCACTGCGCAATGTGACGTCGTAGTGACGTCTTTTCCATGTAATTTTTGGACGTCCAATTTCCGTCCATTGATGGGGTTGTTTTGTAACGCCAGACGACGTCTTTTTTCGACGTCTACCGCACGTCTAATGTTGACGTCGGTGGGACCTCCATGTAAGGGCTATTTATAGTCCAAAAGTGGTCGTTTGTGGACATCTTTTCAACATAAAATTTTGATTTAACACGTCATTTTTTATACAACTTCTATGTAGTCCTATGTTTCAAGAGGGTGGATGACATGTTTTCTGTATCATGTATTCATTTTCCTGTACCTTTGTTTGGCTCAGCAGTTTGAACTGGAAATGCATTACACCTTTGTATGCTTATCACCTGCTGTTTACAATAAAACGTATAATGTTAATTTCATGAACGATTAAAGTGACTAAGAGACAGTAACATCAACCAACCTTGCATTATCTGTAAACCCCGTAGCTAGCACAAGTAACAAGCTAATGTAAGACGAAAAAATGCGTGCTGTGACCCTTGACCATTCGCAGCTTTATTGTAAGACAATAACGCCAAAGACTATACGTACACATGGCCATTGAAATAAATGCTGACCGAACTTAGCTTCAATTTCTAGGAAACGGGTTCACCAGTGATCTGAAGACCTGTGCCGTCCAGAACACTACGGCTCTGACTCGCGCCAAGCCGCCAAATGCCTCGTCTTGCCTCGGCCAATCAGAGTGGCGTTTATGATGATGTGCTCGTTTCAGCCAATCAGAGTGATGCTGACTGGTTTTTGCCTGGTTGAAATCCTCCTTGATCAAAGAACTTATATTGTTGCCTAGCTTGATAGAGAGCTGTCTGTCCTTGACTTTTTTGCAGCTGTTGGTTCTTTTTAAGATAGGAATAAGGTGGATAGGCTAGGCTACCATGATTTTTTTTTATATAAAATATATAAATTCATATAAATATAATTTATATATATATATATATATATATATATATATATATATATATATATATATATATATATATATAATATAAAAAAAAAAAAAATAAATAACTTGATTATAGGCTACTTTAAATAAAATAAAAACTGTTAAAGGAGAACAGGAAAATGTAAAAAAAAAAAAAAAAAAAAAAAAACATATGGGCTACCAAATAAATAAATAGTAATACAGATAATAAATCTTGTTTGTTTATAAATAATCTGTATTCATATATATAATCATGTTGATAGGCTCTATTTTGTAAAACACATTTACTGCAACTGCCATAGACGTCCAAATGACGTCCAAAAAAACCCAGATCAAATGTTGAACGTCAAAATGACGTCCAAGTTGGGTAATGGATAGACGTCCAAATAGTGGACCTAGTTTGGACGTCGAATAGATGTTCAGAATTGGTCGGACCGACGGACCCGATATAGACATGATCTGCACGTCTATCCGACGTCCAATGTGTATATCACAACTGCCATAGACATCCAAATGACGTCCAAAAAAAATAAGACAGATTAGGTCAAATGTTGAACGTCAAAATGACGTTCAAGTTGGGTCATGGTTGGACGTCCAAATAGTGGACCTAGTTTGGACGTCGAATAGATGTCCATAATTGGTCATGGACCGACGGACCCAATATAGACATGATCTGCACGTCTATCCGACGTCCAATGTTTAGTGGGACTTACGCAGTCAAGACCGTGGCCGGCTTCCTTAGAAATAGGATAGCGCCCACGCCCGCTTCGTCCCGTCCCGCAACAGTCGGAGAGGATGCCGACAGTGACAGAAATGCCGCCTCTTCATGCGCTGGAGTAGTAAAATAATAGTTAGCCTATATTGATTACTAATTTGAATCACTACATTATAACGAAAACAATATCTTAAATAAATTAAGAGTACACACACCACCACTGATCTGGTTTATTTGTTAACTTCACACAATCGTATAATCGCCTAATTCTGAAAAACGCAATATAAAGTGGCTTGCAAACCTGCGTCTACGGTCAGGAGGAGAGTGGAATAATGTTTGTGTGTGCTAGTGGTTAATAAAATATATAATAATATATTAAGATATTAATAAGGAAATATATAAATAGATACAGGGTGAGACAGTGAGAATTTACTCGAATGCCAAACGCCACAAGTACACACGATGTATTTGCAGTTTCGAGAGCTTCATTGATTGTAACGGAACATTGTGAGATTGCAATAAATTTAAGTGAGTGACAGCTTTTTAGTGACTATATAGAAGCGCTATTTGCTCGCTTTCTAGACTATAATCGCTTTATGTGCTGCTAAAAGGACCAAGAACCCTGCATGCAGCAAAGTTTCAGGAGTGAAACTATATTTTTAATAGAGTATATTTTTACTCACCTGTTTCTTGTGCTTTCTTATTAAAATCCATAAAAGTAAATAGTGAAATGTCTACATCGCTAATGTCATAGAACAGTTTAATACAGCGGGGCAGATTGTAATGCAGTGTTACAACATTCCCCATCAGTGCAATTGGAATATAAAACTGGTTCGTGTCTTCTGCTGGTTTGTCGAGCATTAATAAACTATCGAGACTGATAAATAACAGATTAAAATAATATCATATTTGTCTCATTTTAAATGAATACTAAAAACTGAGATGAAAAATTACTTCAGCCAGAAATGTACTTTTACTATGGTAAAATAAATATTCAGCGATATCTGCAAAAGGCTTTTGAATTTTGGCGCACTTTTTTCTCTGTATAGTGTTGCTATGGCATCTAGTAAATACCATAAATTTGGTTATGCTGGTGTGTGTGGAAATATGTAAACCACGCGTGTTACAATTAACCCCGCCTTAGTTTGTGCCCCGTGCACTCCTACTCTTAATTTATTTAAGATATTGTTTTCGTTATAATGTACTGATTCAAATTAGTAATCAATAAGGAGGCTAATTATTATTGTACAAATCTGCGCGCCTCTCCTGACATGATCAGGCGACATAAACAGGAGGCATTTCTGTCACTGTCGGCATCCTCTCTGACTGCGGGATGGGACGAAGCGGGCGCGGGCACAATCATATTTCTAAGGAAGCCGGCCACGGTCCTAACCGTCTTTACTGGGTGTTTTTAGGGGATATTTGCATTTATTCACGTGCGATTGGATTAGCTACCATGTGGTGAACTGTAATGATATTGGCTAATACAGGACACTATGCACATCAGAGGGGATTTAGAAGTGGGTATACGGAAACCGACTGATAAAGCTGATAAAACTTGCGAATATTCCCAGCACACTGAACCAGATCTAATAGATAAACTATAAAGCTAAAAGAGCAATACTGGCCATTAGCACAAAACTAAAAGCTAGCTATGCAATTGCAAAATAAGTTAATTGCCCATTAGGCCACTTACAGTATTAGAAAAGTACGAATTAGTACAATATCCAGTGTTATGAAAACTACACAGAATAAACGCCTATATGGTATTAATGATAACCTTTTACGGTAATATGTAGCATTTATGGGCTCCTTAAACTTCAATAAAGCTTAGTCTTGAATGAATTCCTGGCATGAATGCAAATTCCCATGATAAACCTCTAGGATTTTGGAGCACCAACTTATAAGTGCTTAACAGTAGGTGAACATAATTAAAAGGCGTCCTTTAATTAAAGAGTCCCTGTCTTATTCTGCCCTCTAGTGGCTCATATCGAAATAACTACAAACCTTATCATAATGAGACTTATGTCGAAATAACAACTTAGTATCTCGAAATAACGAACCGTGCAGAAATATACAAAAATATTAAATGTATTTTTTGAACTTTTTCAAGTTATTTTATATTAACAGAAAATGTTTTTATTTGACACAAACTGCTTGCGATTGCTGACTGGTATCTAAAGTTAATGTTTGTTATTATAAAATGTATCTGACGCCAAATCCAGGAGATCGCTAACAAGTACAGTGGAACTGTACAGAAATATACAAAAATATTACATGTATTTTCTCAACTTTTTTCAAGTTATTTTTTTAGAAATAGAAAATGTTTTTATTTGACGACAACTGCTTACAATTGCTGACTGGTATTTAAAGTTAATGTTTGTTATTATAAAATGTATCTGACGCCAAATCCACGAGATAGCTAACAGGTATGAAGGAACCATACAAAAATTTTAAATATATTTCTTCAACTTTTTTCAAGTTATTTTATATGAACAGAATGTGTTTTTATGTGACAAAAACTGCTTGCGATTGCTGACTGGTATCTGAAGTTAAAGTTTATTAATATAAAATGTATCTGACGCCAAATCCACAAGATCGCTAACAGTTATAATGGAACTGTATAGAAATAAAAAATAAATTTAAATGTATTTTCTAAACTTTTTTCAAGTTATTTTTTTATAAATAGAAAATGTTTTTATTTGACGATAAACTGCTTGCGATTGCTGACTGGTATCTGAAATTAATGTTTATTAATATAAAATGTATCTGACGCCAAATCCACAAGATCGCTAACAGTTATAATGGAACTGTATAGAAATAAAAAATAAATTTAAATGTATTTTTTCAACTTTTTCAAGTTATTTTTTATAAATAGAAAAATGTTTTTATTTGACAAAAACTGCTTGCGATTGCTGACTGGTATCTGAAATTAATGTTTATTAATATAAAATGTATCTGACGCCAAATTCACGAGATCGCAGACAAGTATGATCTAACCGTACAAAAATATGAAATGTATTTATTTGACACCAATGCCCTGACACTTTTTTCAAGTTATTTTATATGAACAGAATGTGTTTTTATGTGATTAAAAACTGCTTGGGATTGCTGACTGGTATCTGAAGTTAAAGTTTATTAATGTTTATTTCTTCAACTTTTTTCAAGTTATTTTTAATAACAAAAAATATTTTTATTTGACAAAAACTGCTTGCGATTGCTGACTGGTATCTGAAGTTAATGTTTATTAATATAAAATGTATCTGATGCCAAATCCACGAGATCGCAGACATGTATGATCTAACCATACAAAAATATGAAATGTATTTATTTGACACCAAAGCCCTGCCACTTTTTTAAAGTTATTTTATGTTAATAGAAAATGTTTTGATTTGACAAAAACTGCTTGCGATTGCTGACTGGTATCTAAAGTTAATGTTTATTAATATAAATTGTATCTGATGCCAAATCCACCAGATCGCTAATTAGTATAATGGAACCGTACAGAAAAACATACAAAAATATTAAATGTATTTATTTGACACCAAAGCCCTGACACTTTTTTCAAGTTATTTTATATGAACAGAAAATGTTTTTATTTGACAAACTGAATGCCATTGCTGACTGGTATCTAAAGTTAATGTTAATTAATATAAAATATATCTGACGAAAAAAATCCACCAGATAGCTAAAACGACTTAGTATCTCGAAATAACGAGTTATTATGTCGAAATAAGGAGTTAGTATGTGGAAATAATGAGATAAATTTTATTTTTTTTCAAATACTTTTTATATTAATAAACATTAACCTCAGATACCAGTCAGCAATTGCAGACAGTTTTTGTGAAATAAAAACATTTTCTGTTCATATAAAATAACTTGAAAAAACTGTCAGGGCTTTGGTATCATTTTTTTGTTTTGTTTTGTTTTGTTTTGTTTTGTATGGTTACATTATACTTGCCAGCGATCTGCCAGAGTTCGCATCAAATACATTTTATATTAATAAACATTAAATTCAGATACCAGTCAGCAATCGCAGGCAGTTTGTGTCAAATAAAAACATTTTCTGTTTATATAAAATTTCTTGAAATGTGTGTCAGGGCTTTGGTGTCAAATAAATACATTTCATATTTTTGAACAATTACATTATACTTGCCAGCGATCTTGCGGAGTTCGCCTCAAATACATTTTATATTAATAAACATTAACTTTAGATACCAGTCAGCAATTGCAGGCAGTTTCTGTCAATATAAAATAACTTGAAAAAACCGTCAGGGCTTTGGTGTCAAATAAATACTTTGGTTTTTGTACGGTTACATTGTACTTGCCTGCAATCTTGTGGAATTCCTGTCAAATACATTTTATATTAATAAACTTTAACTTCAGATACCAGTCAGCAATCGCAGGCAGTTTCTGTCAAATGAAAAAAAAAAATCTGTTCAGATAAAATAACTTGAAAAAACTGTCAGGGCATTGGTGTCAAATAAATACATTTCATATTTTTGAAGGTTACATTATACTTGCCAGCGATCTGGTGGAGTTCCCCTCAAGTACATTTTATATTAATGAACATTAATTTCAGATACCAGTCAGCAATCGCACACAGTTTTTGTCAAATAAAAATATTTTCTGTTCATATAAAATAACTTGAAAAAAAGTGTCAGGGCTTTGGTGTCAATTTTTTGTTTTGTTTTGTACGGTTACATTATACTTGCCAGCGATCTTGTGGATCCAGCATATTTTTTGGCTGCATGTCATTTTCTCCATTATGTTTCTGTTGCCTATAGATTCTTTGCGAGGATAAATCCAGAGGATATGATAATCCAGAGGATACAACACAATGCACTGCAAAACGTCCTAAGACGGGAAATGGTGAAGATGCACTGTTCCGGCAGTTATGACTGTATTTTTAAGTGTTATACATGCATTGTTTTAAATAAAGTACTTGATATTTTGTGATTATTTTGTCTGTTTTAATTGAATGTCAGTAGTACCTATGTAGAGTAAAAATAAAATAAATTTAAATGAATTCAATATAAAATTATAAAATCTACTGAAATCTATATTAACATGAATGAATTACAGTAGTATACTGATTAATTTGACTTTTTTAATAGTATTTGGCTGTAAAACAGCTACAGTTTGCAACTGTAAATGAAATACGGTTTGCTACTGTAAATTACTGTAAGTTACTGTAAAAACCCTTTGAAATGTCTAACAGTGTAGAGTGATACTCAGTGTAAAGAGAGCAAATGGGAGAAGCAGATGAAATTGATTTCCAAATCTTTTTCAGTTTTTAACTGGTTTTGCTTCAGGATTTGGTTTTATATCCACTGGTGAACTAACACAGTACTAAACCTTAATAAAAAAATAACAGAAATGTTCACAAACACAGGCACACAGATTTGTTTCAGTTTGAATAAATATCATTTGACTGCAAATCCTGATTTCAGTGTTTAATACATTACATGTCATTTAGTGTCAGTATTACCAGAACAATGAGAAGCTTCCAATGCACCGCAGGTCTATTGCTATTTTGACATCTAAAAAGTGTTTCTAAGTTTTTCAACATAGAGCCTGCCAACAGCTTTTAGCTTTAAAATAGTGTCCTTCAGAGAAACAGTTGTTATATAAATTGAGAGTCACTGTGATTCTGTGTTTCTCAGGAGCTGAAAAAAGGTTTGGTTGTATGTGACTGATGGGACGGATTCAGTCAGGAGCGTCGGAGATCAACTCTCTCACAGCTAAGGAAGAATATGAGTGATGATGATGATGTATTTTAGTCTATCAGGTATGTTTCCTACTTTCATTTATGTACATTTTCATGACATTTGTTTCATCTATTCTATTAAACAGTACTATTCAGTACTATTAAACAGTCCTATCACTGACTTTTCTCTGGTTATTGTGCCCCAAAGTGTGTAAATTAGTAGCTGCAATTGTTAAACATCACTTGATGAGTTGACAGTCAAGATCTTGTTCCAGAAGCCGCTGTCACAAGTGCCTATCTGAACAATGCCTGTTCTATGGTATTATGAGCACTTCCGAAGTCGTGTTGCCTCTTTAGGACAAATCGCTTGACATATTCCCCACTTGTAAGTCGCTTTGGATAAAAACATCTGCTAAGTGAATAAATGTGAATGTTGAAGAACGTTTTATTGCATGTAGAGGGATTGGGAATGCAGAGCATCAGAAAGATTATGAACGGGTAAGACTTTCAGTTTGTGAACTGTTCTTCATTACATATGAAACCTGTAGAGTGAAAATCCTCTAGTAAGTTTCTATTTTAGTTCTGTATGTCAGATGTGGAGAAGCTTGCTACAGTTACACTGATGGAGAAGTTTGTTGCTACCGCACTAAATTGTGGGGTGGTTTCTCATTCGTACCGGGAAATTTAAGAACACAGAGTGGACATGAACCTACAGTCAGTTAAAACCTAATCTGCTTGCGATGAAGGTCTTTACTAGTTAAACACTGCGTGTGCTGGTTGTGAACAAATCCACGTCATGCTTTGTAGTGATAAGCTAGATGTCGATTACAGCATTTCATTTATGGTATATTAGCTTTATTACATTGCATTAGATTTCTTTTTGAGTGCATTTTGTGGTTTTGAGCAGTATAACCAATCACACACATTTCTATTGAGCTTATGAATACAATGTCTAATCAGAGGTGTTTTTATTTGTCAACACACAGAGTTGTCATATGCATTAAATAAACCTATAATGCCATTTCAGATACAGCTACTGTTACACCTTTGCAGCGTAAAGGTGTCCTTTGTTGATGTTGAAAATAAATGAGCACTCAGGTGCTCCGATTCACTTATATCATGGTCAAACCAAAGTGTAAAAAAAAATAATAATAAAAAGGCACCTTTTATTGTAAAGCCTTTTTATGCTCTTGGTTCTCTAATAAAAGTATTTGCTAGATTGAAGGATTATGAACACAAAATAATTCGGTAATTTTATATGAACCTGATGCAACTTAAAGAAGAAGTCCACTTCCAGCACAAAAATGTAAAGCGAAGGTACTCACCCCCTTGTTCATGTCTTTCTTTCTTCAGTTGTAAAGAAATTATGTTTTTTGAGGAAAACATTTAAAGATTTTTCTCCATATGTAACCCTGGACCACAAAACCATTCTTAAGAGTAGCACAGGTATATTTTTAGCAATAGCCAAAAATACATGGTATGGGTCAAAATGATAGATTTTTCTTTTATGACAAAAAACATTAGGACATTAAGTACAGATCATGTTCCATTAAGATATTTTGTAAATTTCATACCTTAAATATATCAAAACTTAATTTTTGATTAGTAATATGCATTGCTAAGAAATTCATTTAGACAGCTTTAAAGGTGATTTTCTCAGTATTTTGATTTTTTTTTGCACCCTCAGATTCCAGATTTTCAAATAGTTGTATCTTGGCCAAATATTGCCTAACAAACCATACATCAATGGAAAGCTTATTTAATTAGCTTTCAAATTACATATAAATCTCAATTTCAAAAAATTGACTGGTTTTGTGGTCCAGGGTCACATATAATGGACTGCTATGGCGCCCCTAGGTTGAACTTCCAAAATGCAGTTTAAATGCGGCTTTAAATGATCACAGATGCAGTTGTAAATGATCCCAGCCGAGGAAGAAGGGTCTTATCTAGCAAAACGATCGGTTATTTTCAGTTACAAAATACAGTTTAAATACTTTTTAATCTCAAACGCTCATCTTGCCTTTCTCTCCCTGAACTCTGTGTATTCTGGCTCAAGACAGTTAGGGTATGTCGAAAAACTCCAATTGTATTTTCTCCCTCAACTTCAAAAATCATTTCAGAATCATCCTACATCACTGCAGAAGTACCGACACAGTCTTTGCAAAGTGAACATGCAAAGAAGATCAAACACCCTTAACAAAAAAGATAAAACAGCGATATAGGACGATTTCGAAGTTGGGGGAGAACATGAGATGGCAGTTTTTCGACATACCGTCATACATCTGTCATGAACGAGAGTTCAGGCAGAGCAAGACAAGACGAGCGTTTAACGTTAAGAAGTATATAAATTGTATTATTTTTATGAAAATAACTGATCGTTTTGCTAGATAAGACCCTTCTTTCTCGGCTGGGACCGTTTACAACTGCATTTTTGATCGTTTGAAGCCGCATTTAAACTGCATTTTGGACGTTCAAACTCGGAGCACCATATCAGTCCATTATATGGAGAAAAATGCTGAAATGTTTTTCTCAAAAAACTATTTCTTTATGACTGAAGAAAGAAAGACGTGAACATCTTGGATGTCAAGGGGGTGAGTACTTTATCTGTCAATTTTTGTTCTGGAAGTTTTATTCAGATGCTGTAGTTCAAATATAAATCAAAAATCACAACATTTTACATGTAATTCCATGTTAACAGCTGGACATGTACAACTCTCTGGAAATTTAGCATATTATGTGGAATTTCATGATATCATATTAAAACGTATGGTGTAAATTTTCAGATTTTCAAAAAAAAAAAAAAAAAAAAAGAAAGAAAGAAAGAAAGCGAACTAAAAAAAAAAAAATAGTACCGTGTGTCAATTCAAACGATATAGACCCATAATAAACTGTAGCATGCACACTGTCAAAAAATGTCAATATAGAAATGAGCTTCCATTTAAATCACAAATATCAATCAATGCCTTGTCTGTAAATGTCATGCTCAGAGCGCTGTCAGTGATTTGACAATTTAAAGCCTTTTTACCATGCTATTAAAGCTACTTGAATCTGAATTTGTCAGTTGCTGATTAATAATCAATGGAGTCTTCAGACCTATACATCCATACATCTAGAAACCATCTAGTGGTCAATCGATGGTATTACAGATGATAAGTGGTCAATATTGTTTAGTACCAATAAAATCTCCTTAAAATATATGATTGATCTAAAATATACAAGTACTATCAAAAGATGATGTTCTTCCTAATCATTTTTACGCTTTTGTATTTTTACTTAATTAGTTTTGCCCCATTGAATGACAGTGTCTGATATTGGGTTCATTTTGAACAGCAATTAACAAAAGGGTAAAAGTAAATTTATTCTTAAATCATGTTTTTAAAATAATTTCTAAATAATTTCTCTCTCTGTGCCTCTCTCAAAATACAATACCAAAAGTAAATTTTATTATTTGCGTAGAATTTGTCATTTTAGATCAGTGTCTGACACTAACTTATTCTGGCCAATCTTGACCAAAAAATTTTTATTTCAATAGATTTTTCACCCGTTGCTAGTCTAAAAATACATGACTAAAAGAACATTTTAGTTGATTTAAAATAAACCTGGATTAAATGAGGCTTTGTTCCCCCATTCATAAATCTGTTTTTCTTTTTGTACACTTTATACACCTTTTTTACATATGATTTTTTTTTTTAGTATAATCTGCTTGATCTTGGACCTTAGACTTGTTATTTTGATTTAACCATGTAAGTTTTGATTTTGGGCACATTTTGATTTACATATTCTAATCCATATTCTAACGGCACATACATAGTTAATCTTTCCAGGGTTAAAGTTTTATTATTTCAGGGGAAATTATTTTCATTTTAACTGACAGGTGTGATGATCAGTGGGTTTGAGTTTTTACCACATTCGTTAAGACCTGGACCAAAATATGGATAGAGTTTATCAGTGAAAGTCTGACCAATGAAAGAGTAGATATGAGATCTGTGCCCCACGTCATAAAAAGAAACCAGACCCTCCTCATAATCCACAAACACTCCCACAATCTCAGGTTTCATTTTCAGAGACAAAGAGACAAGTGCATTATCACAAGGTCCATATTGATTTTCATTCCTTAAAATCATAGTCCAGAATCCATCCTCAGGAGTCAGTGTGATCTCCCCGTTCCTGTTAATGGATTCTCTGGCCACTCCTACGGTCCACTCAGTCTTTCCCTTCACCTGCACCTCATAGTAAAATCTCCCTGAACTGAATCCCTGCTTTGCCAGAACACACAAACCAACATCAAATCTCTTTGAGTTTTCTGGGACGTTCTGCTCAATGTCTCCTTCAGTGACTTGTTTTCTGTCATTAGACAGGATGAGATACGGATTCGCTGTATCAGGATCCAGAGTCACATCCACTAGATGAGAGAATAGACATTATCAGTCAACTTCACAACAAACATTTTCATGTGTATATAATATAGATTAACAAAGTATGAAGTGTATTGGAGAAATTAGTGTCTGTACCTGCAAACTTCTGTGCCCACTTCAACCCTGTGGATAGAGATGACAATATGATCATGAATTATTTATAGGAATAATTTCAGTGAGTTTATCGCTCTTGGCAGCATCAGTAGCATGTAAATGTGACATGTGTTTCCAGTAAACATACAAACAGAGAAAATCTATGAATTATACCAGAAGTGTTATTTTTTTATTTTTATTTTTTTTTAATTAAACCTCCAATAAAATGATCCATTTTGAATAGAGATAATTTCATGTGCTACTAAAGAAAGTTTAGTAATACTTCTTTACCCTTACATGGGTTTTAGGCACATCACAGATAGAAAAAGTATGTATTTGATATTCACATACCAGTCTGACTGAGTTTTTCTTTTGATGAGTGCATCTACAGCAGGAGAGAAGACAATTCAGATATATAGCTCACTAGGATTGTAAACAGTGTTTGTCCTGTAATATTCTGCATTCTCAGTGATGAGACTGATGTTCACAGACCTGTGAGAGGTAGAGCTGCTCCAGCTCAGTGTTTTTCCTCTTCAGTTTAGTGAATTCCTGCTGCAGCTCTTTAATGAGATCTTCAGCCTAGGGTTATGCAATATGGCAAAAATATATATTTTTTTTGATTGTAGATCATTATCCACAATCATATCACTTTTTTAAATTCTGTTTCACAAGTCACAGATTAATACAAACAAATGTTTCTATTAAAAAAAAACAAACAAAAACATTTTGGACAGTAAAAAAAAATGAATATGTTTTAAAATGTAATTTATTCCTGTGATTTCAAAGCTGAATTTTCAGCATCATTACTCCAGTCTTCACTGTCACATGATCCTTCAGAAATCATTCTAATATTCTGATTAGCTGCTCAAAAAAAGTATTATTATTATTATTATTATTATTATGTTGAAAACAGCTGACTAGAATTTTTTCAGGTTTCTTTGATAGTAGGAAGTTCAGAACAGAATTTGTCTGAAATAGAAATCTTTTTAAACATTATAAATGTCTTTATCATCACTTTGATCAATTTAAAGCATCCTTGCTAAATAAAAGTATTATTTTCTATCATTTCTTTAAAAAAAAAAAAAAAATTACACTGACTCCAGGTATAGTGTATAATGTTACAAAAGCTTTTTATTTCAGACAAATGCTGATCTTTGGATCTTTCTATTCATCAAGGATTCCAGAAAAAAATGTACTCAACTGATTTAAATATTGATAAGAGGACTAATAAAAAATGTTTCTTGAACAAAATCTGCATATTAGAATGATTTCTGAAGGATCATGTGACGCTAAAGACTGGAGTAATGATGCTAAAAATTCAGCTTTGATTACAGAAATAAATTACATTTTAAATTATATTTAAATAGAAAGCATGTATTTTAAAGAAATTTTTACACTCACCTTTTTCCCCTCTGCTGAGTGCTGGTTCTCTTGAATATTCTCCATTTTGTTTTGGTTCATCTGCACATCTGTCTGTGTCTAAACCAGCTGATTCTACTGAAAGAGAAAGAGGGGAAAAAAGAAACATCATTGAATTTACTTTTCCACCTTCTTGATTTAAAAAAAAAAAAAAAAAAAACTTTGACATTTTTTCTGGGAACTGTATTCACAAAACCTCAAAAATCTCATCACAAAGAGTTCTTCTAAATAGCAGTAAAAGTTCTTAGTTAAGAGTTTCCTCTTAAAACCTACTCACAAAGCTGCTGGTCATGTGCTGGTCCAGGACCAGCTTAAACGGGCTAAGGACCAGCAAAGAGCCAGCATAAACCAGCTAAGGATCAGCTAAAACCAGCATCCCAGCATCAAAACCTACCTAACCAGCATATGCTGTTTTTTTTTCAACAGGGCTAATCTTGGCCTTTATCTTCTTTGGCTTCTAATCTTTTTTTATTCGGACTAACAAGTGTCTCCGGACCGAATAGTTCTGATAATTCTCTGTGAACCCAGTAATTCCTAAGAATGTGTTAATTATTGTAGACTGTCGTTGTTCTAATTACTTTGTTTAAAGGAGTCATCGGATGCCCATTTTCCACAAGTTGATATGGTTCTTTAGGGTCTTAATGAAAAGTCTATAATATACTTTGGTTAAAAATTCTCAATGGTTGTGTAAAACAACACCCTTTTTACCTTGCCAAAATCAGCTCTGCAAAAATCATCCTGTTCTGGTCGAGGCTGCTTTAAATGCAAATGAGCTCTGCCTGCCCCGCCCCTCTCTTCTCTCTGTGGATTGACGAGCCTGTTTACTTTAGCTGCATTTTGCCTAGTTTAGCCACTAAACTTGCTAACTAGCTTGTTATTAGGAAAGGTGATTGCAGAGATTCATAAAAAAAAAACCTTATACTCACTTCTCTTGTACTCCCACTATCGTGGGAGACATTCTCAGAGGCATGGCTCGATTTGAAAAAGTAAAAAAAAAATATTTTTACAGATTAATTAAAAATGACTATATGGATTTTATCATTATAGGGTAGATTTGTACATACACTGCCAACACACATTAATGTTCAAACGACATGAAAAAGTGAACTTTGCATCCGATGACCCCTTTAATAAAGAATGTAACTTAGACACATTTTGGTTTACAAACTGTGTTGTTTCATCAGTTAGTCATGTTAGCACTTGGCTAACATATCCACTATTATTGTTTTGTTATGTGTTTCCACTTTAGCAGGTAAACTTTAGCTGTGGGCACGATTTGCTTTTTTTATGTCATTATTTTAAGAACAGATTGTAGCATAATATTACTGTTTTATGTAAGGATGCATCAGGGTTGCCAGGTTTTCACAACAAAACCCACCCAATTGCAACTCAAAACTAGCCGAATAGAGTTTCGAGGTGGGTCCCCCATTAAAAATCGCATTCCATGGTGTAAAATACACGCTTCTTGTCAAGGTTCTCCTGGTAAACTTGCATTCTAGGGGTTAAATATGACATTATTGGCATTGCTTCAACCTGCGGATGTTTAAAAAAAACATATGACCTGCTCTTTAAATAAGAATGATCATGACATATTTCTAAAATGTTTACATTCTGAGGCGGAATGCCAGATTGCTGCATTTTTAGGATTGTTTGTGATTTAGGAATACTCTTGACTAACCTTAACTTTTCACAGATGTAGGAGCTGGTTTTAGCGCAGAAAAGCAGGTATGACAGTAATTCAGAATGTAAGTTCTTCTCATTGCATCTCGTAAACTGGTTCAACATGGGGTAACTTGCGTAACCACTGTTTATATAAAAATCAAAGCACATTTCTGTCCTGTTAAACAAAAGAACAAACTAAAACAATGTTATGTGCTTTATGTGAGTATTTAAAATAATGTGAGTTTTTATCTTTATTTTTTTTAACAATGAGCTATGTGTAATTTAATTGTAACCTATTGTAATTATGATTTCTACTTGCGTTCATTCTGTCTGCAGTTGAAGTACTTTCTGTTTCTCAAGTCTTTTACTTGACATGACAGCAGGCATCAAATTTTACTTGCCTGTTGACAATATTCTGATGTTAAAACTACAGAAAAAGCTCTTACATTTCCATCACTTACCCGTGAATGAATTTCAGATGTGATCACTAGTTTCAGTTTCTTACTAAAGTTGTTGTTTGAAGAAACTTCCAGCCCATCTGTTTTATTTAGTTTCACCTTCACTGAAGTCTTTCACTCACTTGTTGTGATGTCATACAGAAGCTCCACCCAAATTAATGAATATGGAAAGGTTCCTAATTCATGTGTTTTAAAAAAATCTATTTGACAAAAATCAATTTAACAATCACATTAACAAACAAATCTTTTAGTTTTACTACAGATCAACCCCTAAAATGTTTTCACTTAGGCTACTTACTATACAAGTGCAATGTTACGATCCTGAGGATCCCAGTCCTTGCTAGTTTCATCACAGAAATGTGTCAGCTGTAGAAAGAGAAAGTAAAGCTGATGGAGAGAAACTGAACCTAGAAGTCTGTGAAGGATATAGATTGTGACTGTGCATGTTTGCCTTGACACAGATTTCACACTTTTCTTTCTGCTGACTTCCAGTGAACAACAATGATTCTCACAGTCCTCACAAACATCTCAGTTCTCAACTGGCTTTGCTTCAGTATCTGATTTTATATCCAGTGGTGAAGTAACACAGTACCAAGCTTGTTTAAAGGGGTCATCGGATGCTAAGTTCACTTTTTCATGTTGTTTGAACATTAATGTGTGTTGGCAGTGTATGTACAAATCTACCCTATAATGATAAAAATCCATGCAGTGGTTTTTAATTAATCTGTAAAAATAATATCCCCTTTTTCAAATCGAGCCGTTCTCAGATGCCTGTCATTGTGCCGTCACACCCACAGAGGCCGCTCCCACGATAGTTGATTGACATGAGCTCTTACCTTAGACCAGCTGTAACAGTCCAGAAACTTTCCATGTTTTGATGCCAGAGCAGGGATGAATATCTCTGTTTGAGCGATTGAGGTGTTGTGTTGCTGGATGTAATAATGAACATAGTGGTCGTCATTTACTCCCGACATCTGAGCTGCTGAAGATGCAGTGGATTACATTTGCTTGTGAAGGGAATGGCCCTCCCGATCTACATATATCCCTCTATGTTCGTGCGAATCATTTATGATCCAGCTTCACTTACAGCAGAAGTGAGTATAAGCGTTTTTTTTATTAATCTTTGCAATCGCCTTTCTTTATAACGTGGTAGTTAGGAAGTTTAGAGGCTAAACGTGGCTAAATGCGGCTAATGTAAACAAGACTGTCTTTCCACAGAGAGAAGAGAGGGGCGGGGTGAGCAGAGCTCATTTGCATTTAAAGGAACAACCCCTTAGAATGAGATGATTTTTGCAGAGCTGATTTTGGCAAGGTAAAAAGGGTGTTGTTTTACACAACAATTGAGAATTTTTAATCAAAGTATATTAGAGACTTTTCATTAAGACCCTAAAGAATCATATCAACTTGTGGAAAATTGGCATCCGATGCCCCCTTTAATAAATAAAAATTATTTATTTTTTGATAAATGCAAGGTTTCATATTAAAATAGAGTGAAAGCATTTAATATATCTAGTTTTTGAACCGAGAATTGTGCCATCTGGTGGCATTAAAAAATAAAAACTTGTATAATGTCATGTAACCTCTTGTATAGCTCCCTATATACATATACAAAGACTTTTTGATTCCCATTGTTTTGGGTTTTTTTAAACATAGTTTCTTTATTTTATTAGGTTTTGCATTTAGAAATATGTTTGGACATTCTAAAAAACTACTTTTTTCAATTTTTAGATATTTTTGGTTAGATAAATATCATGTTTTGCATTATGAGTACAATCAGACAACAATTACAATTTTGTTAGAGAGGGAAGCACTGAAAGGGTTTTTCAGTTCATCTGTGTGTGTGTGTGTGTGTGTGTGTGTGTGCTCGTAGGGGAGTGAGAGAGAGAGACTCTTAAATTTTTCCCCATGTATTCATTTTATTTCACATACACTCAAAATTTGCTCTGTTGCAGCCTTATCAGTTCATTTCTGCCTGTGTGTGTATGTGTTTGTTTTCTGCACAGTGCCTGATTTGTAGTTTGTACCACCAAAAAATTCTTCTGAGTTCTCATATTTTTTTCATATTTCCCATTCATCTCGTATGTCTGTCATTTTTGACCACGAAGAAGGCAAGTGTAATTTTTATTTTATTTTTTTGGCCCTTTAACACATCCAAATCATGTCCACACTTTTGATGTTTTGGTTTGATGTTCTAGTGTGAATGAAATAGTAAAAGTACACAAGGAATTGGAATCTGCACATCTGACAGTATTTATAGAAATTCACTTTTATTTGTGGAAATGAAATGGTCCAGTCTGTAACTGTGACAACTTACATTTTTTTAAGGCAACATATAATTGATAAATATTTCATTATTATTATTATGGATCTTATTTTGTATTGTTTTCTGTTTTTATTGACACATTGTAATCATTTGACAGCTCTTCCATAGTTAATCTTTTCCAGATTTCATGCTTCATATTTCAGGGTAATTTATTTGTAATCAGATGTGATCAGTGCTGTGCACAGACCTTCGAACGCTCGACCGCGATCTGGTGGCACAAACCGGGGGGCTTCTCCTTGGTAGAAACCGCGGTGCAGGGTCACTTAAACTGCTCCGAAAGAGCACTTTAGAGTTAGCTTGAGACCCCGCAGCACTCTGCATGTGCACACCACTTGGTGTGATGATTAGTGGGTTTGAGTTTTTACATTCATCATTAAGGCCTGGGCTAAAATATGGATAGAGTTTTTCAGTGAAAGTCTGACCAGTGAAAGAGTAGATATGAGAGCTAGAGCCCACGTCATAAAAAGAGACCAGACCCTCCTCATAATCCACAAACACTCCCACCTTCTCGGGTTTCACTTTCAAAGAAAAAGAGACAGATGGATTTTCACATGCATCATATTCATTGTCATTCCTCAGGATCAGAGTCCAGAATCCATTCACTGGAGTCAGTGTGGTCATCTCCTTCCTGTTAATGGATTCACTGGCCACTCCTAAATCCCATTCAGTCTTTCCCTTCACCTGCACCTCATAGTAAAATTTTCCATAACTGAATCCCTGCTTTGCCAGAACAGAAATGACATCAAATCTCTTTGGGTTTTCTGGGACGTCCTGCTCCGTGTGACATTACCAGTCGACTTCAGAACAAACATTTTCATATATAATACAGATTATTAAAAAATATATACATATTGTTTCATTGTTTATGCATTGTGTATAATTTGTATTGGAGAAAATGACATCAATCACTCTGTACCTGTATACTTGTGTGCCCACTTCAACCCTGTGGACACAGATGACAAAGTAATGATTAATTTTTTATAGGAATACTCCAAATAAAACAAGTGTATCGCTGTTGGCTGCATCAGTAACATGGAAATATGCCTTGTCCAGTGTTTTGTGAAACAAAATGCAAAATGTGTTTAGCGATTTATCAATTTGGAGCGATTTTAAAAACGTGTGCATCAGATACAATTTGGCATTTGTAACACAATGCATTATTTGTAACATATTTGCATCAGTAAAAAACGATTTGTCAGGTGTGTCCTGCGAATATAGATTAACATGTAGAGCAGCATCTTCCACCAAATAATTACAATGAACCAAAGAAATAAAAACAAACCATATGGAATTGCATGGCATCACATTTTTTTCCATTAAATCGAACTGAAATCAGATCGCACTGCATTGTGATAGAAATGAATCGTATTGTATCACATTGCATCTGTAGCTGCTTCATATGTGTCTTTAATGTACTGTTTCGTTGCCTATGCGTTGAGATGTGTATTACATCAGTCTCAGTTTTGGAGATACATACAATACACATACAATGTCTATGAGACAATCATACCAGAGGGATTAAAAGAAATATGAAGCGTGTATTTTTATTAAAATTATTAATTTTATTTTCTTGAATGACCCAAAAAAAATTTTGAATTAAAATAAATAAATAAATAAACTGTATTCAATAGTCACATACCAGTTTGACAGAGTTTTTTATTTTGTGTCTCATAGGTTTTCTCCAGGTGAATCAAAGCTCTATGCAGAGAGAGCACATTCACATCAGAGTTGATACTGATCCCAGTCCAGTTCTTGGTAAGTGGACGACT
The DNA here is from genome assembly GCF_022985175.1 of Labeo rohita. Lineage (NCBI taxonomy): Eukaryota > Metazoa > Chordata > Actinopteri > Cypriniformes > Cyprinidae > Labeo > Labeo rohita. Next base: position 54,305 of record NW_026129316.1, read on the forward strand.
GCACAAGGATGAGAATATCTACAACAGGAGAGAGAAGTCTTTAAAAAGTTGACTTTTTTATTTTTAAAGGTAATTAAATGTCTTTTATATAGTACCTTTTTAACTGAGTTACCGATATTGTCACATTCAGGCAGGCAAAGAAGAGGATCTATTGTGTGTGCAGATTTTACACTATCCACGTTTTTCCTACGCCCCATGACATTTTGCGCAAATTATGAGAGTAAAAATTTGCAAAAGCTAGGTACAATGAGGTGAAATTATTTTACTCACCCTTCAACCATGATTAAAATGAAAGGTAAAAGCATTAACAAATTACTTTCAACATACCATGAATAACTCCTAAAGATTCTCCTTTTATTCGCAGCAATATTACAGACATGTTAACATTTATCATTATACTATATGTGAAACAAAACCTGGAAAGACAAATGAGGATTTGGGGAGAAAATGAAAGATTCTCAGTGCATTCCCAGGAATTATTCATGGTTTATATTGTAGATTAAATCAGGAGAGCAGACCACAAATGGCTATAACAGCATATGTTGTTTTTTTTTTTTCATTTACTTAAAGCGAAATACAAAGGAAACATGAAAATAATGCAGCAATAGATGTTGTTATATCACATCACATTAATATACCGTATACGTAACGTTATTCTCCTGACTTCTGAAATGAAAATAAGAATGAAAATGTACAGCCTATTCAGTCAAAATGACAGATAAAGATATTTTGTAGCGCAATCGTATGATTTTAAATCATGTGTTGCAGTCCTTTTGTGTGGAACTTCCCCAGACCAGAAGTGCCTCCCATAATTTAAGACACAGTAGGCTCATTAGGAAAAAGGTGGATATTAAATACCAAAAAAAAAAAACTGCTTCACAAACAACATAAAGACAATAACAGGAAAATCAGTACTGAAAACAAGGCTTTATATACACAAGCGATAGCTAGGACTATACAAGCGACTAAACAACATAATTGATAAAGGTCTTCCAGTCGATAAAGGAAAACAAAACAGTAACTATAGAAACAAACTGGATACAGAAACAAAGAAAACTGAAATTAAGGCTCAGGAAAAATAGGCACAGACAAACTGAAATTCCATGAAAACAAAACTTAAAGTGGAAGTGATGCGGTCAGTCAAATTTACATTATTTAGTAAACTGATTTCCACATTAATTAAATAATGATGGCAGCACCCTTGCTCCAAAAGCTGCAACAAAAATCCCTTTTTTCCCAGGAAATCAGTTCACTAAATAAATTTAAAACTTAAACTAAAAACAAACATAAAAAATATGAGATGTTGACAGACCTGTATGAGGTGTAGATGATCGTCAGTGTGTGAGAGCTGCTCCAGCTCTGTGTTTCTGCTCCACAGACCAGTGATTTCCTGCTGCAGCATTTTAATGAGATCTTCAGCCTGTTTCTCTGCTGCTTTCTGCTGTTCCTCCATCATCAGCTTTAGCTCAGACTGACATCTCTGAATGGAGTGGATCAGATCAGTGAAGAGATCAACACCCCATACAGCGAAAAATATTTTTTTGCGACAAAAATATATTTTAAATATAGGTAGTGTCTGTGTTTGGACGGGCCCTCGGCTACACTGGCACTTCACATCAATGTCTTGCCTTGATCTGTCTCAAAGGGCGCTTACCCTATGAGACGGATCAAGGCAAGATATATTGCTAGCAACTCTAGGCAACTCTAACTGGTCCACAAGGAGACTCCATCCCCAGATGGTCCAACTGATCTGGAGGTGCTTCAGAGAGGCCCAAGTAGAGATGTTCGCCTATCCAGAGACCTCCCACTACCAGCTGTTCTACTCCCTGACCGAGGGAACACTCGGCACAGATGCACTGGCCACGGGGCCTGCACAAGTATGCATTTTCCCCAGTGAGCCTTCTCGCACAGACACTGTACAAGGTCAGGGAAGACAAGGAGTAGGTCCTACTTGTGGCACCCTACTGGCCCACTCGGACCTGGTTCCCGGAACTCACGACAGCCCCTCCTTGGCCGATTCCACTGAGGAAGGATCTACTAACTCAGAAAGGGAGCACCCTATGGCATCCGCGTCCAAGGTTCTGGAAACTCCATATCTGGTCCCTGGGCTGGACGGGGAGGTTCTAGGAGGTTCTACCATTACTTCAGCGAGAGCGTTGTCAACCAGACACGCTTATGCTGGAACCCGTTCGTCAAGTGGTGTTCCGGCAGAGTTGTGTGGCTCTCAGTCACTGTTTACTAGGGGTGTAACGGTACACGGATGTCTCGGTTCAACAAATCTACTGTGCTTCTTTTCATTTATTTTGAACAGACTGTAGTACAAATTTAAAAAAAAAAAATTCCACCTAAATGTAAAAATACTAAATATATCAAATTCTAATATTTATATATATATATACATATATACATTAGGGATGTTACAATAATCAATATACAGGTCCTTCTCAAAAAATTAGCATATTGTGATAAAGTTCATTATTTTCTGTAATGTACTGATAAACATTAGACTTTCATATATTTTAGATTCATTACACACAACTGAAGTAGTTCAAGCCTTTTATTGTTTTAATATTGATGATTTTGGCATACAGCTCATGAAAACCCAAAATTCCTATCTCAAAAAATTAGCATATCATGAAAAGGTTCTCTAAACGAGCTATTAACCTAATCATCTGAATCAACTAATTAACTCTAAACACCTGCAAAAGATTCCTGAGGCTTTTAAAAACTCCCAGCCTGGTTCATTACTCAAAACCGCAGTCATGGGTAAGACTGCCGACCTGACTGCTGTCCAGAAGGCCATCATTGACACCCTCAAGCAAGAGGGTAAGACACAGAAAGAAATTTCTGAACGAATAGGCTGTTCCCAGAGTGCTGTATCAAGGCACCTCAGTGGGAAGTCTGTGGGAAGGAAAAAGTGTGGCAGAAAACGCTGCACAACGAGAAGAGGTGACCGGACCCTGAGGAAGATTGTGGAGAAGGACCGATTCCAGACCTTGGGGGACCTGCGGAAGCAGCGGACTGAGTCTGGAGTAGAAACATCCAGAGCCACCGTGTACAGGCGTGTGCAGGAAATGGGCTACAGGTGCCGCATTCCCCAGGTCAAGCCACTTTTGAACCAGAAACAGCGGCAGAAGCGCCTGACCTGGGCTACAGAGAAGCAGCACTGGACTGTTGCTCAGTGGTCCAAAGTACTTTTTTCGGATGAAAGCAAATTTTGCATGTCATTCGGAAATCAAGGTGCCAGAGTCTGGAGGACGACTGGGGAGAGGGAAATGCCAAAATGCCTGAAGTCCAGTGTCAAGTACCCACAGTCAGTGATGGTCTGGGGTGCCATGTCAGCTGCTGGTGTTGGTCCACTGTGTTTTATCAAGGGCAGGGTCAATGCAGCTAGCTATTAGGAGATTTTGGAGCACTTCATGCTTCCATCTGCTGAAAAGCTTTATGGAGATGAAGATTTCATTTTTCAGCACGACCTGGCACCTGCTCACAGTGCCAAAACCACTGGTAAATGGTTTACTGACCATGGTATTACTGTGCTCAATTGGCCTGCCAACTCTCCTGACCTGAACCCCATAGAGAATCTGTGGGATATTGTTGAGAGACGCAAGACCCAACACTGTGGATGAGCTTAAGGCCGCTATCGAAGCATCCTGGGCCTCCATAACACCTCAGCAGTGCCACAGGCTGATTGCCTCCATGCCACGCCGCATTGAAGCAGTCATTTCTGCAAAAGGATTCCCGACCAAGTATTGAGTGCATAACTGAACAATTATTTGAAGGTTGACTTTTTTTTGTATTAAAAACACTTTTCTTTTATTGGTCGGATGAAATATGCTAATTTTTTGAGATAGGAATTTGGGGTTTTCATGAGCTGTATGCCAAAATCATCAATATTAAAACAATAAAAGGCTTGAACTACTTCAGTTGTGTGTAATGAATCTAAAATATATGAAAGTCTAATGTTTATCAGTACATTACCCAAAATAATGAACTTTATCACAATATGCTAATTTTTTGAGAAGGACCTGTAATATCGAATCATTTGGTATGACCTCTACGGTTCAATACGCGCTTTTGAATTGCGTTTTTTTGGTTTTGCATTTAAATAACTTTCTTGTTTTGTTTCTCTTGGAATTTCACATGCTGAAATGAGGAAATGCTTCGCTGCTTATATCTAAAAAAAAAAAACAACACACACAGAGCATCTTCCCTTCTAATGACATGCATTGATAAGCCTTTCTAAACCTGTTGTCCAACAAAAGAGTTATAAAAACAAAAGTTTTTAGACATTATGCATTAAGTTCAATATATTTGATTTAGTAAATAGATAAACAAGGGAAAGCTGAGTTTCAGTTCATTTTTGTGACATAAAGGAAACTCAAATGGCAGAAAGTGACATCCTATTTGTATTCTTTATTTTACAAAAGACCTTTTAAAGTGATGAATTATTAATAAGACAATAAATGACTGTGTTTTAAGTTGATTTTGCTGGTATAAGGAAACAGTTAAGTAATCGTGCCGGCACACACACACAAGGTTCCAGGCTTCCAGCATTGCTATCTTGACAGCGCAGTTGGTAACACTACTTATTACCACTACTATTTATCAAAAATAAAATACAATGAACCAAACATCAGCGCGCCCGCCTCATTCTGTCACTGTTGGAACACGACTGAAGTGCAAAGCCTATAATTTACATAATAAATAGAAGTTTAGCATTTAGATACATCGCAAATCTAGAAATATTATGGAATATTTGCATTTGTGCCGAATGAGAGGTAGGATACAAGAGCACAAAGCTCCATTTCGCAAACAGTTGAGTGTGCAAGCCTTTAAAGTAACATTGTACTCCTTTGTCAGTGAGAGACGCTTTCAGAATCAGCACATGGTCACTGTCTAGTGGGCTTTGTTTTCAAGTGTGCAACTCATGGCATTAGCTGTTTTGCTGGCAGTTATAAAGCAGTGTTGCATTACTGCGGGCGCCCCCTTCTGGATTGATGGTGAATTGCCTGTATTCTTGTAAGGCCTCAGTTCGGTACAAATACATGTATCCTTACACCCCTACTGTTTACAGATACCATAGGAATGAATGAGAAGTGCCCTAATATAAATTTAAAAATTTTGAATTAGTAACGGAGGCTTTGGCTCAGCTGTAAACTTCAATAATTTGAAATGTGACTTATCTATTTAATTCAGAACCTTCATTAAGCTGATTGAAATATTATAATGAGTTCTTCATTTTAATATACTTTTTTTCCTGCTCACTTTTCTCATTTCTACTGAGTGCTGGATCTCCTCAATCTTCTTTATTCTGTCCTGGATCATCTGCTGCACGCTTGTTTGTGTCTGAACCAGCTTGTTCTACATATAAAGAAAAACACAGAAACATTTATAATTGAATTTAGCTTTTTACTAACAAATATTTATTAGAATAATGAACACTGTTTAACCCCTTAAAGGGATAGTTCACCCAAAAATAAAAAATCTGTCATTAATTACCACTAAAACCTTTGTTTATCTTCTAAACACAAATTAAGATATTTTTGATGAAATCCGAGAGCTTTCTGACCCTCAATAGACAGCAATGCAGTTAAAATGGTTCCAGACCCAGAAAGGTAGTAAGAACTTAGAACATTGTTAAAATAGTCCATGTGACATCAAAGGTTCAACTGTAATTTTATGAAGATATGAGAATACCTTTTGTGCACAAAGAAAACAAAAATAAGACTCTACTCAACAATTCTTCTGCTCCATGTCACTGTAAATAATAGCATGCGATGGTGACATGAACTGTTGAATAAAATCATTATTTTTGTTTTCTTTGCACACAAAAAGTATTCTTGTAGCTTCATAAAATTACAGTTGAACCACTGATGTCACATGGACTATTTTAACAATGTCCTTACTATGTTTCTGTGCTTTGACTGTGGTAGTGCTCTTGCTATCTATGGAGGGTCAGAAAGCTCTCAGATTTCATCAAAAATATCTTAATTTGTGTTCTAAAGACAAACCGTCTTGCAGGTTTGGAACGACATAAAGGTGAGTAATTAATGACAGAACTTTCATTTTTAGGCAAACTATCCCTTTAGCTGGCACCATTTTTCGTTATATTTTTATAACATTTGAAAGCTTGAAATGAAATATTGAAATACTGAAAACTCACAGGAACCTCATTTTTTTTATAATCAACTTCAAATTTAAAACATAACTTATTTAGACATAAGGCTTTAATTTAATAGCAATTTTGGATTAAAAAATATTTTGTAAAATATTCATTTTATCTAAAATAAAAAAAATAGGAGACAAGTTTTAGTTTTACAGAAAACTTAAACTTCTATAATTTTTTTAGTACTTTTGTATTTTGAAAGGATTTCTGCAACAATCTGCTGATTGTCTTCTTACAAGGGTCCAACCTTATATCTGTATTCCAAAATGTTCATGAAATATAACAATTTAAGTTTTTAAGTCTATGTTCAAAAATGTGGTAGGTCCCATGAATTGAAATTTTGTGTCAATGTTTGATATTTAGTCTGTCAGCTTTAAGAAAAACAAATGTTGTATTCTTAAAAACTGACAAACATGTATTTAAGAAGCTGTTAGCTTTAGGTATTTAGAAAAGACAGTCCCTTTACCAACATAATCATAAGAAATATCATATCTGATATTTTTATGATTCTTGCCTTCTTGAGATGAGCTCCTCATTTAGTGGACCACTGGTGAATGACATAACTAAAAAGGTAGGAATGACAAAACTGAATCTGTGTTACTGAATTAAACAATTTAGAAAATACTACAAAAGGTGTACTGAGTGGTTTTTGAAATTTTGCTGGCTGATATTGGGTTTGGCTGACCTTGTAAACTGGTTTAACTTGTAGGTTGACTTCCACATTTCCTCTTTAAAAACGAAATGTGAGTTCATGGTTATATCTATACGTATATATCTCATACACAGATAAATGGGTGATCCTACATAAATAGATGAACTAATAACTGCTGTTTTTAAATCAGTCAATTTGATTTGTGGGGGGGAAACAATACTGAAACTGAATATGTGTATGTAACAGGTCTTTGCAATAAAATGGTAATAATGCAAGGTACTGTATAAAAGATGATGAAAAACAATTATCCCACATATCACCACAAAATAAATACCTGTAAACACCGTGTGCAATTTAATGTATTTATTCTTTTTAACTAGTTTTAATTGGACTTGTGTCCATTCTGTCTGCGGTTCACTGTGCCTCTGTTTCTGTCACATAAGAACAGATACCAAACTTTACTTTACAGCCAACTGTAAATGGCATAGCCTTTAATAATATTTTTAAAACTACTAAACAAGCACTTAAATTTCCATCACGTGCCTGTATCAGATGTGATCACTAGTTTCAGTGTCTGAATAAACAGGTTGTTGTTTGACGAAGCTTCAGTTTGTGTTTTGTTTCACCTTCACTGAATTATTTTACTCAGCTGCAGTGACGTCATACAGAAGCCCCGCCCACAATCATGAATATGAAGTAGTTTCTAGATTGTGCAAACACTTTAAGGTGGTTTAAAATCCATTTAACGACCTTCATCACATTAACACACTAAAAACCTGCAATTTTCATGGACAACCACTGTTCGAGTGACACGTCAAGGTGCTGAAGCGCGAATCTTAGCCTTTTAAATTTTAACGGTTATTTTGATCCATCTGAGGAGAATCTTTTCGTTTATCGAGCCGCAACAAATATGTGAGTATTGCATTTGTTTAATTTTATGAGAGAATGTAAATAATAACGCAAAACTTACACTTCGGGAATTTTAAGCAGGTAAAAGAGTCAATCGAAATTCTGAAAATTTCGTCAACAATATAATGTCGATTCTCAGTGCGACACAGATGGCGGGCTGTCGATAAAATCACAAAAAAGAAAGAAATACTCAAAGGAGGACAAAACAAGTATTTTGTGCTCATTTTGTAGCAGAAAACATACTAGTTAGGAATTTATAAACATAAAAGAGAGATTCATTGTTTATCCTGAATAGTGTTGATGTTCTCAGTCTAACACAGTAGGGGGCGCTGCAGATCTTCAGCCCGCTGATAAAACCACCAATGAACGAAAGACACTTACCAGGTTTTTTCACTGTGCCTTATATTTTTATGTCTGATGTTTCAATCACCGTAAACAAAACCATAATTTCTGAAATCTGACTGAAAGTTGTGTTAAATAACGGCGATTTTGTAAAGCTGATTATATTGCTGCTGTAAGGGGAAAAACAACGTTTGAAGCAAAGTTTTTGATCAACGTAGATCTTTTAATCATGATGTGTTTGTTTTTAGATGTTGATCATGAGAGCTCAGGTGGATGTGATGTGCTCTAAATCAGTAGGAACTGATCTGTCCATGATGGATATAGATGGTTTCATCACAGAAATCAGTCTGCTGAAGAAAGAGTTGAGGACCCTGAAAGAGAGAAACCACAAACTGAACGGAGAGGTTTGTACAGGATGACCTGAATGACTTCCCACTGTTTTTTCTTTTCTTTCTGCTGACCTTTAATGAACTTCTGAAGTTGATTCATTAATTCAGTTCTCACAAATCTAACTTCTTTCAGTTTTTAAGTTTTCAGCTTTGCTACAGGATCAGATTTTATATTAGTGTTGAACCAATACAGTACTAAACATGTTTATATAAAAACTACACAAAGGACTCAGAGCAGGGTTGGGGTCAATTCAGGAATTAACTCAACAATTCCAATTCAAAGAAGGAAATGGAATGGGAATTGGAATTCAACAACAATTACAGGAAACAGAGTTGGAATTGAATTGGAAATACAGGACGTGGAATTAAATTCAGGGAAATTCCACTGAATTCCGTTTATTGCTGTTTCTAAGCATTTATTTGTGATTGCATTTAGAGACATACATTTGAACTTTATTTATGATGCTTTACAAATACCAAGTAATGTATGAAATAGAGTTGATCAAATGCAAGTAAATAAAAATGAGAACTGTACATTATGAATTAATAATTGAATGACAGTGGTGATAAGTTTCTGGATGTACTATACATTCAATATATGATTACCACATAATATATGTCTCAACTCACAAAAAAAAATGAGTCATGTTCATTCATGTATTTCATTCACTTTTTATTGCATCGAATTATCATCATTTCCTGAAATTTGGCATCGCTAAGATTGCATCTCTCAGGCCTAAATATCTCAAGTGGAATTTAGTGGAATTTGTTTGATTTCAATTCTGTTTCCCGATAGGGCTGTGCAAATAATCGCATGCGATTATGATGCGCATCTCTTCAGTAATGCCGGTTCCCTGATTAGTCGTAAATTTCCATCACGTGCAGTCAGACGCATTCATTATGGAGCGGCACAAAGAGCCGAAAGAGCCGAAATTCACTGACAAGCCGCGCAATATCGCATTCATTATCGCAGGCGATAATGAACGCGATATTGCGCGGCTTGTCAGTGAATTTCGGCTCTTTGTAGTGAGTGCCGCTCCATAATGAATGCGTCTGACTGCACGTGATGGAAATTTACGACTAATCACGGAACCGGCATTACTGAAGAGATGCGCATCATAATCGCATGCGATTATTTGCACAGCCCTATTTCCCGACATTCCAATTCCATTTCCTGTCAGCTGCATGCAATTCCAATTCCATTTCAGGAAGTGAGTTGGAATTTACCATTCATTCTCAATTCAATTCATGAATGGCCCCAACCCTGAGTCAGAGTTCAGCCTCACTTTACTCTGTTCCATTGATGCTCAGGAGAGTGTGTGTGACAGTCATGGATCCAGTGATCAAACCTCCACAGAGTCTCCACAGGGTTCAGACTGTAATGCTGGAGAACAACAGATGCTGCAGACGCCCCTGAAAATGTGCTCAGTCAAACTGCTGGACTGCAGGAAGATGATGAAGATGAAGAGAGAAACCACAAGTGAGGAGCAACAGAGTGATGATGATGATGATTGCAATCCTTCAGGTATGTCTCTTTCTTTAACTTTTTTTTTTAACATTTTACATTTTTCATTTATGAACCTGTAACAAGAAAGATGGTTTCAGCCAAGTCAGAAGTTTAAAAGTGCTTTTTAACTTGTGTATTTTTTATTTGCAATACTTTTATCTAAAGCTGCAACAGTTCTGCAAGAGCATTTCTACATTTTACTTTCATTTGTTTGACATTTGAATTGATTTTTCATTATTTTCTGTCCACTTTAGACTCTCCGAGAAGAGCAACCCGAAAGTCTTACACCTGTGGACAGTGTGGAAAGATTTTTAACCATAAAGGACACTTTAATGTGCACATGAGAGTTCACACTGGAGAGAAGCCGTTCACGTGCCATCAGTGTGGGAAGAGTTTCAAATGTGCAGACGCTCTCAAAGTTCATCTGCACATTCACTCCGGATTAAGACCGTTTAACTGTGTTCAGTGTGAGAAAACATTTACCTTATCATCGGGCCTTAAAAAACATCTGAAAATCCATGGAAATAAGAAACCTCACAAATGTTCTTTTTGTGGAAAGGGCTTTTCAAGCCTGTACTATTTTAAAGAGCACCAGAAAATGCATACTAGTGTGCAATCTCATATGTGCTTTGAGTGCAGCAAGACCTTCACTACAGCCAACCACCTGAATCAACACCAAAGAATTCATACCAGAGAGAAACCTTACAGGTGCTCACACTGCGTAAAGAGTTTTCATACGTCAGCACACCTGAGAGCACATGAGAAGGTCCATAATTGAAAGAAGACATACAAGTGCAGATAAACCCAAAAAAATGGCATTTCCCTCATAAGACTAAAAGCATCTGTGAGGGAAATTTGCATTTTTTTTTTTTTTAATTGTTTAACTGAAAATTTAAGGGACCTTGATGTTTCAGTGTGCTGTGTCATGTCATTATTTTTATTTTGTTTTATTTTTATACAATTTTATATTTAACAGATGCATATAAAAAGATATCTGTAATTTGATAGTTGTAATAAAAATTAACGCCTGTGATATAACGTTGTCATTTGTCTAAACAACCACTGAGTGTACGAGCCGTTTCGAAGTGCGACTTTAGCATTTTAAACTTCAGCTGCCCTATTGAGGAATCTGTAGTTAGGTGACATTGAGACTGGGCATTTCTTGACAGCCCTTTATGTATCCTGTGGACACCCTAGCTGAGAGCCCGTTTATACTAGTATAAAAACGAGCCACATCTACACTTGTGTTTTCACTGGGTTTCAGTCTGAAATGCATCTCGAGTTTTCAATCAAAAACAGGGTCTGGAATATTTTCGTAAATCACTGTTTTTGAGGGAGCAAAACTTATGCATTTTAAAAAGAAAATGCACTAGTGTAAACGTAGCCTTAGTTTGAAAACTCCAGGGTTGCGTTGTGTAAATGGACCAAAACGGAGATTTTTGAAAACTATGGCGTGGATGCCCACGTTAACTCTGCGTATTGTTGACAACCATGTAAACAATAAAATCATGCTCATTATGAATGATCATGTGACATTCGTTTTAAATGCAGTGAAAACACCAGTGTAGAAGTGGATCATTTCCGCCTCTTTAAAATGAAAACACACTAGTGTAAACAGGATCTAAAACGGGGCCTGCAGCATAGCACACTACCAGTGTAGTGTAAATGACAGGTGTAACCGTAGCAAAAGTTATGTGTTTTAGAACTAAAATGCACTAGGGTAAACATTGCCTTAGAGATGTGCCCAAATCGGAATACCGTGTTCAGAAAGAAAATGATGTGTACTACAGAACCCCTAAAGGGAATAAATACTAGATGGGAGGAAAAAGTATATTTCAATATATTACTATGCGTTATTAATATGCCGCACATTTAAATCGCTTCTGAATGCGCGTTCGCTTTTTACTTTCACTTTCAGATTTGCAATTACAGGTACTCCGTGTATACTACAAAGCGCCAGTACTTACCACACATTCTGAGATTCAGTGTTTTTCAGTGATGCTTAGGATCTGTAAATCATACGCCACCATCCTATCAGTCATTTCTCCTCACTCTGTTTATGTGGTAAGTTAAATATCGGCCGTTTGTCAAACGGAAGGCTGCATCCTCTGGAGATAGCATTTGCAAGCTAAATAAGTCATCAAGCCTTGTTTATTTCAGTTAACTAGTAATATTTGCGAGTCATAAGCATATTACAACAATTTATGCTTCACTAAGAATAATGGTCAAATTTATAACTCTTAATATTATAAAATAAGTTATTCTTTACGACGTATGCAACCTACAAATCCGACCTCCGGAGGATGCAGCCTTCCGTTTGAGAAACAGCCGTTATGTACTTAAATGTAACAGGAGCTAACAAGTGGCTAACCATGTCCCATTAGTGACTCCGTAGAAAGTGTTACTCGTTTTCCATGCCTCTCCGAATACGAATTCACTATTCGAGATGGGCGTGGCAACCTTTCAGCCCGGAAGTGCTCAATTTCAAGTTAGTCGGAGTAAAAACATGCGTCTTTTTTGAAATCACTGATGCGGTGAGTATAAACCACGCGTTACAATTCGTCTTTCGTTGATGTAACGCACGGTGACACATTAGAGACTCTTGAATTTTCGCGCGTTGTGAATTTGTTGGATCTAAATAGCGTTGTGAAGTTTGCTGATGTGGTTTGGTCTGGTTTGTGCGTCTGTATCAAAACCATTCAACTTTACGCGTTCTGAATCTTGATCATGTGATTTAACAGTGTGACAGCAACAGCAGCTTCTTGTTCAACTGGTTAAGGTATGGTACTGTCATCTTTGTGTCTGTTGTAATATACACACGCGAAAACAATGATAAAAATAAACCATTCCAATTTTAGTTGTGAGAAAATATAATATGTTAATATATTAATATCACCTGTCACGTAATTTGCATTGCAGCTAACAATTGTGCAACAAATAAAGTTGTACTTTGTTAACAGGAAGATGATAATGTCATGGAAAACTGAAAGAGGATATTTGGCAGAAAAAGTCAGATGTCATGTGACCCTGGACGAGAAAACCAAGTAAGTAGCACTGGTATGTTTGTAAAAATAACTAACAATACATTGTATGGGTCAAAAAAAAATTGATTTTTCTTTTATGCCAAAAATCATTAGGATATGAAATAAAGATCACGTGTCATGAAGCTATTCTGTACATTCCCTACTGTAAATATATATAAACAATTTGATTAGTAATATGCATTGCTAAAACTTCATTTGCACAACTGTAAAGGCGATTTTCTCAATATTTTTTTTTTTTTGCACCCTCAGATTCCAGATTTTCAAATAGTTCTATCTCTGCCAGATATTATCCTGACAAACCACACATCAGTGGAAAGCTTATTTATTCAGCTTTCAGCTGATGTATATATCCTGACCCTTATGACTGGTTTTGTGGTCTAGGGTCACGTATTGCAAAAATGTAATGTCCACCACAGATTGCTATTGTACACAACAACACATAATTTGAAATCATTTTTTAATTGATAATTAATCCGAAATGTTTCTTGAGCACCAAATCAGCACATTAGAATGATTTTGGACAGTTTACAAAGTAATTTTTGAACAACATCTGCTAAATAGTTGTGAAGCCAATAACGACAATCTCTCATTAAATCCCTTCATAAACCAAACTGCAATTGGCTGTTCCCAAACAAATTTAGCCAAAGCATTTAAAAATTGTTTTTGCATTGCATATTAAAAACTTGTACTTCATTGGACTCAAACCAACCCTACCCCACCGTTACCTGTTTTTCTGCTCGTTCATGCCTTTTGTGATTCGTGTCCAGCATGCAGAGGCAGCACATAAACTGGCAGTCAGTGCGGCAATGAACTTCCAGTAGCTTATGATGTTGGGAGCACATTTTCCTTTAGAGTTGTCCAGACGTCCACCAGTAAGTGTGCTTTCCCCACATTCAGTTTGTTGTGCAAAATGAGATGAGTTTCGCAATAAGACCCCAAACACCCCAGACATACCGAATGGCTTTCTTTTTCCTACCAGTGCAGACATCAAACTCCACATTCTCAGCTTGGTCCATCTGAATTCCTGTGCTTTCCAGTTGCACTGCAACACTAGCGACAGATTTGTCCAAATCGCAACAGAAGCATCGGATTATTCCAGATGTACAACAGGAGCCTTGGATTTTTTCAGATCTGCAACCGGAGCCAAGTATTCTTCCAGATCTGCCTTACATGAGGAATTCTGTTTACACCAAGGGCAGCTGTTCGCGCAGGTCCTGGAGGCAAACCGAGCACTCGCGTGAGTCCTACTCATTTGCCATTTGCATGAAGAACAAGGAGCTCGGTGTTAAAGGGACTCTACAAACAGTTTAGTTTCGTTTCTTTTCCTTGTGTGTGTATGTGGGCAGGACTCTCTCTCTCTCGTATGTGTGTGTGTGTGGCCATAGATAAAGAGAGACAGAACTGAGGCTTGCTCTAATGTGAAAGCTAAACACAGAGAGACACACGGTTGCTTGCGTATTTAGCTAAATAATACCAGACTAGTAAAATGAATTCATATAACAAAGGAGAGACACTGCACCATCATGTGGTTGCAAGTCTCTTTTTCCTTTTTGACAGCTATTTTTGTATATTTGCATAGAGAACAAAAGTGACCTTTTTTTTTTTTTTTTTTTTTTTTCTCATTTCCGGTGATTGTGTGTTTGATAACATTTATATATGTGGGCAGAGTCCAGGTGCCGTGCATTTGTCAAACAAATGGTTGTATAACTTGTCATGAAAGGCAATTAAACAGTATGAAGAG
>NW_026129317.1:0-68557 GCF_022985175.1 Labeo rohita
AGTCAGTACTACTGGTCATGTGTTCTTATATTTTAGTTAATATTAATATTAATATTGATGGGGTAAACTATATGCATCACACATAATATTTTTAATTAAAAAAAATATCAAATTAGCTTTAAAAGTGACAGATATGCTGCTTTTTCATGGAAGCATTTTGCTGGCAATTTTCAATTGTATAATAAATGGAGCAGAATTCACTGCGGATTTGAAAAGGCATGCAAATATTTAAGATGTTCCTCTAGTGTTTCTACATTTTTGTCTAATAATAATACTAATAAATGCTAACATAACCACACACAAACAGTGATGGACCTTAACATTTTAAAGAGAGTTTTAAAGAGAAATTAACATACCTCCACTGTGCTCCATTTTACCATCCAGTCTTTGATGTTTCGAGGGTAAAAAAAAAAAAAAAAAAAAAAGTGTCAGATCTCAAAGCTTTATGATAATGTGATAGAGCTTGCATCCGATTTGCACAGCTCTTTTGGTTGCATTAATTTCCTAAATGTGGGAATTGTATCACCAAAAACAACAGAAACAGTTTATTTGTGTGAGCTAAAGCACATGTATCAAGTCATGCAGCAAACGGAAGTATTTTCCATTACAGAGAACAGGATGTGGTTGTGATTTTTTTTTTTTTTTTTTTTTGCAAGTCTCAAAGAACACCTTGTGCATGCATTCAGGGTTGGGAAGTAACAAAATACATGAAGACACATGTCGTTACGTAGGCTCTATTAATATACACAGTATGAGAGATTGTGTTTTGTTATAGTTACATTTTAAATGGGTTGTTATCAAATTACAGTTACATTTGAAAAGTATTATAGATTACCAAAATGTAATTTATTTTAATATTTATGTAAAATAATCGAAATTGTAATAATTGAGAAAAATAGTGATTCTCTGACTCGCAAACTTTCTGCAAGTCAATGACCAAAAGCACATTAACTAGCTTGTGCGTAGAAGGATACAGCCTCATCAGGAGTGAAAATAGTGACAAAGGTTTGAACCCCCTTTCAATACCACAGAAAAAAAAAAAAAAAAATAAAATAAAATAAAGAAAGAAATGTGTCACGTTATGTCCCTGTCATGATTCCGGTCTATGTTTCCCTGTTTTGGTTTTGTGGACTCTTATTTTGAAGTATTCTTGCTCCCCATTGTTTCTGTTTTCCCATGTTCCTTTGCCCATCTTGTTAGTTTCCCTGGTGATTGATTAGCTCCTCCCCATGTTACCTCGTTATCCTGTCTATTTTAACACCTGTGTTTGCCATGATTCGGAGTCTGGTGTTGTTCCTGTATGGCTGCTTTGTGTGCGCGTGCCAATGTTCTGCCTTGTCCTTTGCCCTGAGCCCATGCCTGGATTTACCTTGTGTTTTGTTTAAATAAATGTTTGCTGCATCTGGATCCTCCGCTCCTCTGTTACCTCGACCACACATTACAGTCCCCTTTAACTCTTTTTGCATATTTTTTATATAAAATGAGAACACTGTAAATAAAATAACTTTAAAGAACTTTAAAGTTTTTATTTATTTATTTTTTTACTTATAAATATAATTCATGGGAAATTTGCCATGCTAAGTGGAATATTTCTGACAAGATTTCACCTGGTAGAAAAACAAAAACTATATTTATATTTTTAGACATTATAAAATCCTTATTATAGCATTCAAAAATCTCCTTATTGTCAAAGTTCAGAATTGTTTTGTATTGAAATACGAAGTAGCAAGTGTTTTTAACTCATCATATCTACTTAAAACACTCAGATGGCCTATTTTGAATTCAGAACTAGTTTGTATGCTTGTTTACAATCTTAGTTTCTCTCAAATGTAAATCAAATGCCCATTCACAAATGCATGTGTGTTGTGTTTGTTTGAGCAATAGAGATACTCAGAAATGACCTGATATTAATCAATTTGGCCTCTTAGGCAGTGGCAGAGCCAGAATGTTTTCATAGGGCTGGCCAGGAAGGGGCCAGAAACCAGTCTGTGGTGGCACAGAAATCTTCATTGTTTCATGACAAAAATGTATTTGTGAATTGAGAATTACATTAAGTAATACTACGTGAATATGACAATTTTTTGGATTATTTTTGTATTGCTCTTTCAGCTTGGTTCTAGGTCTCAACACCCCCAAAATCTTGTTCTCCGTCATTGCATAGACCTACTTGTGGATGAGACATGCAGACAACTACAAGTTCAAAGTTTTGTCAACCTTCACTAAATTTTATATAATCAGTAAACTCTGAAAATGTAAACAGTCAATGTTTAACATTCTGTTAGTTGTCGAAATTAACTGATTGTAACAGTTTTGTCATAACTAAACCAAGGTCTGTACAAAGGAAAATAATAATTAAAAAAAAAAAAAAAAAAATGTCTTTTGAATCTTCATCTGCAATAATATAAAAAAGGGCAGAAGTCAACAAAACATAAATATCAAAATGTAAAGTTTGATGTTTTATGCATTTTTTAGTACATATTTGCATATTTTAGTACATATATGCATATTTTTTAGTACAACTGCACTGTGCTCACATTTAGCCTACTTATGCACTAATTACAAAAAAAGAGAAAATAAATACATATCATCTTGTGGCCTATTGTGATCTCTCATTGCAAAATATTTCAGTATGGTACAGTTTTATTAAGTTTTATTAATAAAACAATTAAGAAATAAACAACAATTTGAACAAAAAGCTGAAAAAAGACTATGAATTGGATTTAGAATGATTTAATCAAAACGTAAATGGAGTGCATTAACAACAACCCAAAGCTTGACAGTCATTGACAGTTCCATAATGTCACACAGTTTTGATGCTGTTTTATGTCTGATGATCCTGTTAAATTACACTAGGAAGCATCTGTAGGAACCTACTGTATAATAATGAAAACATGGATTCTAAGAGAACAAGTATAGCTCGGCTTTTTCTAAGTCAACTTAAATGTCATTTTAAGTATATTGCTGAGAAGTACATAAAAAGTAGACTAAAAGTATACTTTCCCATTTTTAGTTTAAAAGAAGTATACTAATAGCACACTTGAATAAACCTCTTTGCTAGAAAGAAATTATAAAAAACTTCTACTGTCTGGGGTCAGCCATCAGGAGTTACAACAGGATACAACACACTTTTTTTCCTTCCTTTCCATGCCCAAGCTAGTTGATGGTCTTTGGTGACACTGATTTTCAGTTTTCTGCAGTAGTGTTAGGGGCTAAAATGGCAAATGTGACAGTGATAACACAAACAAAGCTCTCCGACATCATTGTTTTACCTTTTCTTTTGTAAAGGGCATTTGACTTTCTTTGCATGTTTGCTTTGTAAACACTGGGTTGGTACTTCCACCTACTTCACGCATGACCTTTCCAACATCATTATGTAATGTGTGAGTTTGGGCTGGTGCAAGATAAGCATTTGTAGTTAAAAAGTATATACACATTTTTATTGATTTAAGAAAATGACCGATTGTTTCGCTGGACAAAGCCCTTATTCCTCGGCTGTGATCGTGTAGAGCCCTTTGAAGCTGCATTGAAACTGCAATTTGGACCTTCAACCCACTGGCCACCAGAGAAGTCCACTATATGGAGAAAAATACTGGAATGTTTTCCTCAAATATATATAAAATATATTTTGTTACTTTTTAAATTGTAAAAAGTTTTTTAAAATAACACAAATCTTTTATTTAAGACAGGGTTGGGCTGCCACCTACTGGTGGTTTCAGACAAACCTAAACCAGCCATGGTTCCAGTACAAAAACATACACTGTAAAAAATATTCCGTAAAATTTACGGTAAAAAACTGGCAGCTGTGGTTGCCAGAATTTTACCGTAAAAAATACGGTAGCAACATTTTATGTTTTGCGGTTTTCACTTAAATTTACAGGTAAATACCGTAATTTCATAAACTGATATAATGTTAATGTACCAACCTATTGAAGTACTGAAATCTGTTTTGTACCTTTGTAATACACTGATCACCACCAAAAGCAGGTGGTGATGAGAAAAATCACATGATGAACCAAAGCTCATCACAAACAGCTTTTATATATTAATATATAGAAGGTGCACAGGGTCATTCACACAAACACTAAACACCATCATGGTAACACACATGAAACTGAAATAATGCATAAACATACATTTAACAACATTACATGTAACATAGAACCCTAATGTACAAAACTGATAAGAAAAAACTAAGAAGAAAGGGTTATTTCAACAAAAAACATCAAATTAAAAAAAAAAAAATGTAACCGGGAATTCTGGGTATGTCAGTTTACGGTAAATTTCACTGTTCACTGTAAATTTTACGGCCTTTTACTGTTAACCATTTAACAGGTTTTTACTGTAGCATTTTTACAGTATTTTACCGTTAAATTCACGTTCATTTTTTACAGTGTACTCATCAAAATATAATAGATAATTTACTCACCCCCTTTTCATCCCAGATGTTCATGTCTTTCTTTCTTCAGTTCTTGAGGAAAAAAAAAAAGTTCATATGGAATCTTCAATGAAGCCCCCAAGTTTGAACTTCTAAAATGCAGCTTCAAAGGGCCCAATCTTGAGAAAGAAGGGTCTTGAGGAAGAAGGGACTTATCTAGCGAAATGATCAGTTATTTTCTAAAAAAAAAAAAAAAAAAATACTTTTTAACCTTAAATGCTCATCTTTTCTGTGATGTGCATGCATACTCTGTGTAATCTGGGTCAATACAGTTAGGATATGTCGGAAAAACTCCCATCTCATTTTCTCCTCCAACTTCAAAATAGCCCTATATTGCTGCAAAAGTACCGACCCAGTGTTTACAAAGTGAATAGGCAAAGAAGGTCAAACTCCCTTTACAAAAAAAAAAAGGTAAAACAGCGATGAAAATGAGATGAGAGTTTTTTTGACCTTCCCTAACTGTATTGACCCAGATTACAGTAATCACCTAGTCAAGACGAACATAACCTGCCATACCCTGCCATGCCCATTTGACAAGTAAGTTATATATGTATACATGTTTTAGTCCCCTAGTCTTTTATTACAAAGAAGAAAAAAAAATCTCAAAAGAGATACTGGTTATGGTTATGGAGTATTGTAAATAACAATTAAGAAAACATATTATAAGTGACACTAATGCCATCTTTGACAATTGTTTTTGAGCAAAGGAAAAGTCAGCTCCATATTTGCAATGCCCCTGGGCAGCTCATCCAAGACCAAGTCCTATCTAAATGAATGGGGGAATCCTGAAATCTCAAAAACTGCTCGCTGAACTCACAATTAAATGAAATGAACTGCCCCGAATGTTGTTTCTGATGCTCAAATAGCATTTAAACAGCCTATTTTTTAACCTAGACCAGCCAATGCGCCTTATGACTGTGCATGCACATTGGCCAGTCAAGCCTCAAGTTTTTATGGAAACTGGCACTTCTAGCAGCCGTTGCAGTGATGCAATGACTTTACCAATCAGCAACTGGCTCTTTCATTTAGAAAGCGGGACTATTACACCATACTGTGCGTTGCAGTTTCTTCCATTCATAGGAGTGAACTGTCTTTGTATTTCTATAGTCTTTGTTATGAGCTGTTCGATTGCTGGTAAAGATGTTAGAGATGCTCTTTTTTATCTGTTATGGTATCTGTTCCACAGGCCTCATCTGAACATCACCGAGCTACAGATGGTAAAGAAAAAAAAAAACAGTAATAACAAATAACAAAATAACTTTCGACACTGGAAATTGATTCTACATCTGTGTATGGGTCAAAGATGAAAATATTTTTTTTTTGTGTAATATTGCTTTATTTAGATTTTAAGATAATTATATCTTTATGCTGATTGACAGTGACCCAATTTCATCCATATTTTGACGTTTTATTTCACAAATGTTGTTTGAAACATTACCTTACCTGTGTTTAATATGCTTTTTATGTATAGACCCTTTTAGTGCCAACGTCACAATTGTCATGGTGTTAGCTGGAGGCAAAACAAAGGGAAAACTGGAAGAGGCCAATAAAACCAGCAGATAGTCAGCTACATAAGGAGCTTAAAATGTCATCTTGTGATGTTAGGTGCCAAAACTGACAGAGTACAGGCTCTAATTTTAAATTTTATCACATATCTGCTGCCACTGCCAAACAGAAAAACAAACAAACAAACAAACAAAAAAGGATGACGGCTGTGGTTAAAAGCAATAAAATAAGTAAACTGGCCAGAAACGATTAGCAAAAATGCTCACGTTTGCAGCGCAACCCTTCATATCAAAAAAGAAGCATTGTCTTTTGTTGGTATGGGTTATAGTTACTTGTCTAAAGATTTCCCATGCATGCCCAGTGAACAAGTTAAGTGACTTTTCATGTAACATTAACTTTTTAAACTTGTACGTGACCATCCAGCACACAGCTATAGTAATCCATTACATACCTTTCTATCAAAGTTATCTGACATTATCAAGCTGAATTTATTCTGACACAGTTTAACTCTGAGTTCTTGTCTTTTTTTATCATCATTTTCAAAACTATAGCGAATAAAGTCTGATAATGTGAGAAATGTTGAAGGTGTCTGATTACATTTTGGTTCGACTGTAAATCTTTAGATGCCAATCAACTAAAAAATTCAGACAACTGTTAGTATGACAATATTTACACAACTATCAATACTTTGTTGACCAATTAAGTAATGCTTAATTTTGTTCAGTCTGTGGTGTAAGAAGTTTGTATTAGCAATTAAAGTAAAAACACGGTCAGGTCAAAGTGTCTGAATAATTTTTAATCTATTTTACTGGTAGTCCACTGTATGAATAATATGTCAGAGTTTACTTTATTTTGCTATCCTCATTTACTTACTCACGCCTGTCAGATCGTTCAACCATTAAGTGAGCGTGCACGGATCAGCCAGTCTGTCATTGTTAAAAAATAAGCTAACAAAACTTATTTAGCTTGCTTGCATTAGTGAACGAGTAGAGAATCGCCACAGACAAAAAAAAAAAAAAAGGTCACAATGTTTAATAACTAAAAAAGGGTCTATATGAAATCACTTTTGTCCGTTTAATTTGACGTCTTGTCTTTGACCCATACACAGCAACTGAAGATGTTCACAAAATAGTGTCTGTTCAATATTTTATTCAGCTCAAAACAAGGTCTGGTATAAATAGCAAAACAATACTTCTGGATTTCAGCTGTGATGCACCATGTTTACCTGGACATAAGGAGGAGCACTTAGGACATATACCACTGCACTGGCTATGTCATCTGCTTTTAGGCACTGCAAACAGGACATTAACATATGTTTACAGAGGTAAAACAATGACCTACAACATGGTATTTATAGCATCAGAATTTATCTATACCTTTATACTCGCATAGCCGGCTGCTGCTTTTTCTGGGTTGTTATGGAAAAGCCGGTAAGCACACTGACAGTCCAATAACATTCACCTGCACATTCAGTTTTTACCTACCTGTTTACTTTCACTTAAGCCATAATTTACATCATTTACGCGAGATATTCAACATAATAGACATTTTGACTACAGTGTGTGCATCTGAGCACTGAGAATTGATCGCACGATGTCAGAGAACAGAAAAAGTGGAGCCTGCGCGAGAGAGCGCAATTCTGGTGTGTCTATCAGCGCAATTCCGCCTATCCCGCCTTCACAAACTTTAAGTTAATCGACAACGAATTGTGACTACCGGGAAAAACGGGACATCTGGTGATTCTATCCCTAGCCCTTCAGGTGCTGGGGCCATTGTTTCAGATCGCAAATTCGCGTTTTGGTAGCCTATCTTTCCATTGCGGCTGCCATACTGACACTAGACATGCAAGCGCCCCTTATCCAGTTGCAATCTAATGACAAAGAGGCACATTTTGAAAGAGGACGTTAAGCCTATAGGATGCATATTTCAATGTCCGGTAGTCCTAAAATAACATTCTCGTCCCGTCTCGTCTTGTTAACGAAGAGGGGGCACAAATTTCGTCATACTTTGTATCACCAGATATTAGTTTTAGCTCGTCAACGTCTCGTCTTCGTCACGGAAAAAATGTTCGTTAACGAATATTTTTCGTCGTCGTCTTCGTTAACGAAATCAACACTGCTCTGATTACACTGCTCTGGGAAACACTTAACAGAAATACCTGCTTATTTGTCCTCTAAGTTACTTACATCAATCATGGTCTTCCATCCACTGGTTTTGCCACTTAATATAGGTTCACGGAGAGCCAAGCCAGCGTTATTAATGCACACATCAATGCCCTGATGTTGAGTTTTAATCCAGGCAAACATGGATGAGATTTCCTCCTCTACCGAGGGATCACATTTGTATGGAAGCAGTGTGCCAGTGAACCCACAGCTGACACATTCTGTTGCTAATTTCTACAAGACAGAAGAAAAGAATTTAGCAAGGCATATTGAACTGTACCACCATTCACTTCTGTGTTTTGCTACTTGTTTCACTTATCATTAACTTGTGGAACTAACTTTGTGTGATATGGGAGCTATGATGATCGCGTGACGTCAGTAATGGGCGCCGTGTTACACACATATATAAGCGTCACACACCGGGAGCTCAGGTAAGCGACTTTCCTCTGGGGTGCTGTCTCTTCTCCTGGCTGGGTTTGTGATTTGTAGTGAAGCATTTCAGGTAGGAAAAAGTATTAGTAGATGTATTAGTAGCTAAGAGTTGATGTGTAAATGTTGACGGGAGTGTTTTGTTTAGGTAGCTTCACTTCTCATCTGCTCATCCCCTCACGTGTGGCTTTGTCACTCGTCAAGCGAGTTTTACACTCGTATGTGTGCATACCCTCTAATCGTGCCTTTCACCTTGGCGTGGTATTTTGTCTTTGTCGGCCTGGTACGTATGTTTATTTAAGATTTTTATGTAGTTTCAGCATTTGGCAATGCTAATGACTGTTAACCTGGCTTTAGGGCATTTAGTGAATTGGAACGCACACCGGATCATTATTCCTTTTAAACGGAGTGTTTAAATGTTTTTGACTATTCAGAGTCCCGCAACGACTTGCTGGTAAGTGCAAAATCTTTTTGTTTGTAAATCTCGACCAATGATTCTGCATTCCATTCTTTTTTTAATTGTTTGTGTAAATTTTAGGAGAAAGTGTGGCTTCGCTTTCGTGACTGTATCGCTGTTTTGTTCCCACGAGGATTACACGTCCAGTGTTCTGTTTTCATCAGGATTACTTTGAGCATAATGCCGTCTACTGGGGCGCGTGCAGTCTTATTTTGTTTCAGTTTGTTTGTGTAGTTAAGCGTATGTTAAGGATATTTGTTTATTTTGTTCCATATTGTGATTTCTTCTTGTGACTACTTATTTTTGTGTTAACTCAGTGGATAATTTCTCTTCATTTTGGAAACTCTTTATCTTTTTGAGTATCTGGTTTATTTTTGCTGATTATTCAGCTGACTTTATAATTTCAATTTAATTTCATTATGGGTTTGATTTAAATGGATAGATGGTTATAGCTGTCTTACCATTCTCAGATAATTGTTGTTTCTTTATTTTTGTTTTCTGATGATTGTTAGTCGTTTATTCAATTTAATGTGAAGTTCTCTTCTTATGTGGTTGTTGTTGGCAAAATTTAAACTTTGTTATTAATTTGTTCTTTTTGCTGTATGTGTGTGTGTTCCTCAGGAGCTGCAGGTTTACTCGGGACGAGGGTGTGTGACATGCGGTGGTGGTGTTTCTCACGGATTGCAGTGCGCTGCTGTGTGTGTGAGGTCTCACATTAGTACAAGTGTGTGTGTGCGTGTGTGTGGCACGAACCGGAATTGGTCTTTTACCTAGTTAACCTGAAGTAAGGTTGCAGCCCTGTGGATGGTTGTGTGTGTGTATATGTGTGTGTTAAGTATTGGATTGTTATTTTAAACTGATCAAAATAAAGCATTTTTTGTAAATTTGTACGCAGGCCTGTGTCTCCAATTTATAACTTCCTGTAAATGTCCTGTTTAATTAAATTCTATGTATTCCACTTAATAACACTTTACCTAAGCCATTGTTATCCTGTACATTTCAATATTTTAGAATTTAAAAGATGACTGGGTAATATAGGATCGGTGGTGATGACTGAGAAAATTAAGTGTCCGAGAAAATTAAAGTAGTGGAAAATGCCACGTTTGGAACAGAACACTGTGCATTTACTTTAAAAGTCAGCCCGCTGCTTTTTACTCTTAGAAACGTGCATAATCTCCAAATGTTGCTTGTACATGTCGGGGAGTCGTAACACTCTGTTACAGCTGCATCATTTTAAAAAGAGAATCACTAAGCGACCACGGTATATTACCGTTATTTGTTCCACATTTCTGGCACATCCAACCACCTTCATGCCATGCTGGACAAGAGACTTAGCGACTGCTGCTCCGATTCCTACTGAGGCTCCAGTGACAAGAGCGACTCTGCCTATCCGCGTGCAGGACAAGCTACTGTCTCAAAACCTCTACAGGAAAACAGCTCACTGTCTTGCAACAGTTCGAATTTTTTTTTTTTCGGAAAACCACGTGATGGATATAAACAACAAAGCCCCTTACTCAGGCAGAGAGAGAGAGAGACTGAGAGAGATTAGCAGCGCTGTAGAGTTGCTGCAACAGGCTTTTTAGCACGCTGGGGTCTGAATGGGTTTGAGGTTGCTTGAGAAGTTTTGACACGCCCTGACATTTGTGTGTGTGTGTGTGTTTTCAGTAAATGTGGCAGGACAACTACTCATGTTATGTTAATTAAATAATGTTGGACAGAGTTTTCAAACATATATGGAAAGGTGGTATAAGGTGTTTAAAAAGTGCTCTTAGTAAAGTACCAACTTTCAGCTTGCCTCAGTGTCATAGATGTCTGCACTACGAACATGTTTAGATATACATTTGTTCAGAAAGATTGTATTTTCCCCTTTTTATTATTAAACATTTTAAACTGCATTGTCCATAAGCCTCTGCCATTCAGTCGATAGAACGCGAAAAACATTGGGGCTGTTGTAGTTTAATGAAGTAATTCTTAGGGTTACGATCTTGGTAAAATTGTAATTTCTCACCACACAGCATTGTTAACTGGAGGTATCACTGATGTAATAATAATAACAAAACGTACTTTGCATGATTAAGCGTTTTTTTTTTTTTTTTTTTTGGGTTAAAACATAGATCACAGCGAGTTCTGCCAGTGCCTAGGGAACTTCAAAGTCTATTTGTATAGACTTTGTACTCTATTTATAACTTGCAAAACCACGTGGTAATCTGTTGTACATTTTAAACATACAATAAATTAATTGAAATGCATTTATAATGAATCAAGACTGTTTTGTTTCAGTGTATATTAAAGTGTTTTAATAGAAAGATGCTTGAGATTTGTGCTTGGTCATGTGCTCTAAAGGACAGTAACCGAATGCAAATTTGATGTCCATTAGTGTTTAGTTTTGAAACATGAGACAGTCACACAGACTTGTGAATGTCACATGCATTATATGTGCAGTATTTATTGTCTTATAGGTGGAATCTGAGTTTTCCATTACAAAACCTTTAGTTAACTTAAAAACTGGTGTTTAATAGCCATGTATGTTCTTAACTAAATTGAACTTTTTTTTGGTAACAGTTACCTTAGCAAAGCTTAAATTGTCAACAAAACTGAAACTACATCACTTACTCTCCCTTGTGTCTTTCACACACTAGGGGGCGCACACAGACTTGTGAATGTCACATGCATCATATGTGCAGTTATTATTGTCTTATAGGTGGAATCTGAAGTTTTATCCAAATTCGAGGCCGTTTCAGGGTGTTGTTGCAGAGAAATTAGGGTTTTGAGTAGAAATCTGAAGGGTCCATTGCTATGAACCATTGTCATTAGCATTTGCATTCACATTGGTGTGGGTGATCTCTTGTAGCTGGACCTGAATTGTACTGCTGCCAGACACACAACACAAAAATCACCTAAATGCAGCTGATGTTAAATTACCATGTTGATATCAAACATGTCCCCAAATGTATGAAAAACACAAAATACAAATTACAGAGTAACATGGATGAATGCTGGTAATGTAACAAGAAGGAGGAGAATTCATTTCACCCATAAATAGGAAAACAGGCCGTTGTACTTTGAAATCAACTGTACATTCACTATGATTTCACATTTTTTTCTTTTTAATGGTTTATATGCATTTTCCAATTAAGCCACACCAAGCATTTTAAATTTGCATTTATTCATTAGCACTTGGACACTTTTATCCAAAACAACAAGCGACTCATCACAAAGAGGCAATAAACACGAGAAGTGCTAATACAAAATTTCAGACATAATAAAACACACATGGAATTCAAATATTTAAAAAATAACTCTAATTTATAAAGCAATCATTTATATATTTATTTATCTATTTATTTATTTTTTTTTTTGTTTATTGAAGCACACAAGATTTCCCATGGTCCTTCTCATAGCTGTCAATGATTTGAGCATTTCTGGCTTCAATTTTCTTGAGTTCTGCAGCGTACATATCTGCGGTCTCTTTGTATCGTCTCATGGCCTCCTCCATCTTCAGCCTGCATTCTTCCATTTCCTTATAATGTTGATGTAGTTGTTCTTTCTCTGGATTTCTCTCATGTTCAGAGTTTTTAGGCAAATCTTTACTGCTTTGTTGATCTGTGACTGTATCTTTAATCCTTTCTACATTCTCTTCTCCACTCTCAGCCTCTTTTGTTTTACATTCTTCTGTCCTCTCAGACTTTTCCCCTTGTTTTTTTCTAATTTTTAAGGCTTTAAACACATTAAATATTTTAACATGTTTCTCACGATCTTTATTAGATTCTCTTTCTGTTTTTGGTATCTCTCTGTCAAGATCTGTTGTTTCTGGAAGCTGATTTTCTTGCTTTTCAATCTGATCATCATTCTTTCTCTGAAAATGAGTTTGTTCAGTGCCTGTTGTCACTGCGTTTTCTCTCTTTTGTCTCAGCTTTGCGATCCCTCTCTCCACAAGCAGGAATTCTCTAATTTTTCCTCTTGCTTTTTCCTCCTCTAATTTCTCTTTAATTTCTTTGATTTCAGACTCATATTTGGCTTTAATGGCCTCTATCTCTCGTCTGACCTCTTCTTCTTTCTCTCTGTTGATCTGCATGAGTCTGAATGCTCTCTCGGCCTCCTGAAACATTTTGTCATTGTAGAAACTGGCATTATTATCCCACATCATCTTATCAATCTTCTTTAACAGACTTACGACCTGATCAGGATCCTTCTGTTTATTATTGAACACATGAAATCTTCCTCCACAGTCATTTATCAGTTTCTGAACATGTGGATCTCCTTCTTTAATGTAGTCTTCAATACTTTCATCTATGAGATTGTCTCCTCGTGTGAACAACACCATAGTGTAGGCCTCTGCTTTCTGTCCAAAGGTCATCTTGATGAGCTGAAGTGTTTCTCTCTCCTCTGGTGTGAACGGGCCGACAGCAATGACCAGCAGAAACACATGCGGTCCAGGAGCCAAGAGTTCAATGCACCTCATGATCTCCTGCTGAATCTCTTCATTACTGAGGCTCGTGTCAAAGAGTCCTGGTGTGTCCACCACAGTCACAGGTCGACCACAGGCATCTCCACTCTCTTTTTGACACATTTTGGTGACAGATGACATTCTGGAACGTGATTGAAACACATTGTGTCCCAGGATGGTGTTTCCGGTTGCACTCTTTCCCACTCCAGTTTTTCCAATCAGGACGATCCTTACACCATCCAAGGTCTTCGCAGCACTGTCTAAGATTGTGAATCACAAACACAAATGTTCTTAGTAAAATTTATCAAAGTAAAAAAAAAACAGAAGATTAGGTCACTGGAAACCTTTCTTGTTAATGAAATATTTAGCCTATCAGTAATGAAATTTGGTTATTTTTATTTTATCTACACTCTAAAAAAAAGATGTTTCTTTAAAGGAAAAGTTTATGTTCAACACTACGTCAATATACAGCAGAATTGGTGCCAGAATTTTGAGTTATTGAAATACATTGGAAAAAAAAAAAAAAATGTAGTGTCATTTAAATGTTACATTAAACATTTTTTTTTTCTATTTTTGCAAATAGACTCATGTTTATTTGATGTTTGATATATAAAAAAAAAAAAAAGAGCAAATTTATTTAGCAGTCACAACCTAGTTTTTGTTATTACAATTAAGTTGCCATGTGTCACCAGTCATTTAAGCATATTCAAAATGACACAAAGTGAAAATAGCATGGTATTTTTGGGTTATAGTTACCATGGTGAATACAATACTAACATAACTGTTGATAAAACATGGAAACTGCTCCTTCATCATTCCTTCATGCAAATCCTTCCTAACTAACACACAAAGTAGCAGTTATGTGATTAATTGGTACTTTAATTTCACAAGTTGCATGCTTGTACTGTAATTTCTTATGCGTTTTAGTGAAGTGATATACAGTGTGCGACAATGCATTTGTGTGTGCAATTGAAGAGTGCACAATGAAGCATGGCATAACGTCTGACAGGACATTCTAAAAGTTCTTTCTTTCTTTCTTTCTTTTTTTTTTTTTTTTTTTTTTTTTTTTGAGGTGAGCGACTTTTTATTACATAAGTTATGACAATGACGATAGAATAATGACACTGACATTACTGACATTAAGCCTAGAAACATCTCATCTGACTGCAGATCGGGACAGCGCTTTTTTCTCAGGCACTTTTTACTTAAACTGCATCTGACAGAAATGTTAACAGCTTTCATGCATACATGAAAGTATGCATGAAAGCTACACAAGCTTTCTCTGTGCTACACAAGCTTTTGTGCTTAAAAAGTATACAAATTTTTATTAAAAAAAAAAAAAAAGACTTATCATTTCACTAGATAAGACCCTTCTTCCTCAGCTGGGATCATTTAGAGCCCTTTGAAGCTGCATTTAAACTACATTTTGGAAGATCAATGAAGTCCATTATGTGGAGATAAATCCTGAAATGCTTTAAACATAATTTCTTCATGACTGAAGACAGAAAGACATGAACATCTTGGATGACAAGGGGGTGAGTACATTATTTGTGAATTGTTGTTCTGGAAACCACTTGATTCACATAGAATTTTGCATGTATCATCAACAGAATAGACACTAATGACAACTATATATAAAGAATTTTAATTAGTCAAACCATTTAAAAGATATATGCAAATACATTTTGTAGTCATTGTTCCATGCACTTACTTAAACTATGTCTTTTACAGGGGTCATCGGATGCCCATTGTCCACAAGTTGATATGATTCTTTAGGGTCTTAATGAAAAGTTTCTAATATACTTTGATTAAAAATTCTCAATGGTTTTGTAAAACAACACCCTTTTTACCTTGCCAAAATCAGCTCTGCAAAAATCATCTCATTCTAAGGGGTTGTTCCTTTAAATGCAAATGAGCTCTGCTCAGCCTGCCCCTCTCTTCTCTCTGTGGAAAGACGGTCTTGTTTACATTAGCCGCATTTAGCCGCTAAACTTCCTAACTACCACGTTATAAGGAAAGACGAACGCAAAGATTCATAAAAAACGCTTATACTCATCTTGATGCTGGATCTTTCAGCACAGATGGATATATGTAGATCGGGAGGCGCATTCCCTTCACAAACAAACATAATCTACTGCATCTTCAGCGGCTCATATGTCGGGAGTAAATGACGACCACTATGTTCATTATTACATCCAGCAACACAACACCTCATTCGCTCCACAGGGTCAATTTACGTGGCCATCGGTTTTAATGGTGCCATCAGTGGAAATCTTTGGCTGTGGACAATGTGAAACATTGTTCTCTAATGTGTTCACCTTCACTGTCTTTCCCACATCTGGGAGAGTTACAGTGGGGACAGCCCCAAAGAATCTTACCACTCGGACAGTGAAGCATGGGGGTGGATAAGTGATGGTTTGTGCTGCAATATCATGGCATTCCCTAGGCCCAATACTTGTGCTAGATTTGTGTGTCACTGCCAAGTACTACCGAACCATTCTGGAGGACCATGTGCACCCAGTGGTTCAAACATGGTACCTTGAAGGTGGTGCCGTGTATTAGGATGATAATGCACCCATACACACAGCAAGTCAATTTAAACATCTCCAGTGGCCTACACTGCACTGGTAAGTTTTAATGACATTTTTGACATGAATACACAGAACATTTTCTTCTCTCTTTTTTCAGGTTATTATATATACAGAATACTGAATATTATGAAAGAATTGTTAATCATTAATGTTAGAATGTTGTTATAGCATGTACAGCTACTCTCAACTGCACTGCTTATTTTTACAAGGCTAATCACATACACAGAACATTTTCTTCTTTCAGTTTTCAGGTTATTGTATGAACATACAGAGTACTGAACATTATGAAAGAAATGTTAAACACTGACGTTAGAACACTGTTATGTACTTGCATGGACAGATGTAGGCTACTGTCAATTACACTGCCTATTTTTACCAGGCTAGTCATATCGTCAGTGTAAACACATAACCCTAATGTCCACCTTGGGCATGCCTTTGATTAGCGATGGTATGACAGGTGTAATTGCAGTAAAAGCCAGTCTAAAATAGCTGTGGATTTCCAGTCTGTTGCGCGACTTTGTTTTTATAGCCACAAGGGCACTGAATGCAGCTACAGAAAGGTAGATGTTACAGAATGAAAGAACAATCTTTGTAATGGCATAGTTTGCTGGTTTAGGTGCGACATCAGGTCCCCTGACTATCCAAAGCTTTTTGAAACCATTCTTCTGGAAGTACTTTTTGTTATTTATTTATTTATTTATTTTTTTAGCAAATCAGTCTGAAGTTTAGCAAGCTCATGCACATCTTCCAGCTTGGATGCATAATAATAATAATCTCTGATTCTTAGAGCAACTTTTAATGAAGTTCACAACTTTTACAACTGTTGCCAGGGTGTCATTAAAGTGTCTGGACTTTTTTTTTTTTTTTATTATTTTACTGGCGAGTGCCTGGCAATGTATCATACACTGTAAAAAATAAAACAAAAACAATTTGTTGAGTCAACTTAAAATAATTTGTTACCTGGCTGCCTTAAAATTTTAAGTTCAGTCAACTCAAAAAAAGTTTATTCAGCTTGAAATGTTAAATTATACTAAGTGACCACTTGTTGATTCAACTTAAAATTTTAAGGCAGCTGGATTACTTACCCATCTGTTAAGTTTAGCAAACACAAATATCTAATTTGTTACTTATGTAGTCGGAAATGGGTGTGCTGTGCCTTTAAGCGGGCAGGTGAAGCAACAAGCTGGAGGTTTTTTAAGTCTTGTGATTGTTAAAGGGGTCATCAGGATGCCCATTTTCCACAAGTTGATATGATTCTTTAGGGTCTTAATGAAAAGTCTATAATATACTTTGGTTAATAATTCTTAATAGTTGTGTAAAGTGTCCTTATACTCACTTCTGCTGTAAGTGAAGCTGGATCATGAATGATTCACATGGATATATGTAGATCGGGAGGTGCATTCCCTTCACAAACAAACGTAATCTACTGCATGTTCAACAGTTCAGATGTCAGGGAGTAAATGATGACCACTATGTTTATTATTACATCCAGCAACACAACACCTCAAGTGCTCAATCTGAGACATTTTTGTCTAATTTACATCCCTGCTCCAGCATCGAAACAAAGAGGGCAGACTGTGACAGCAATACTTGAATCATTACTAGTGGGTTAGCATGATTTTCACTTTAATTAGTGATACATTTTGCATTATTCCCATTAATTATAAATGTGTATATAGTAGCTTTTGTCTAATATAATGGCATATATAATACATGACAATTATGGCTCACGTAATTACCTAGCTAACCTAAATACAGAATTGAGTGCTAATTTTATTTACCCCACTACACAATATTTTTAACCTCTTCTCTAGTTGGTACACCTCTAGTTTCTATAGGGCTCTGCTCTAGGAATGTTGTCTCAGGGTTAATGTCTGATGCTGCTTATCCACATATTTTGTAATGCAAAAGTAAGCTATTTTCTGTGAATGTGCAAGACTTCCAATTTATTAGCCATTATAGGTAAAGAACTAGTAGAATAAGTGGGAACTGGAAAACTAGCTAACCTAAATTTTTAAACAGAATTGAGCATTTAGGTAAATAATAATAATTATAATAACTGGAAAAATATATTAAGTTTATAAATGGCTACTGATCATATGTTAAAAATAAGCTGAATAGTCATCATTGTACTTGTACTGACCCAATTCAGCATGTTTCTGTATGGTTTTGAGTAGTATTTGTAAGGAATGTTATCAATCAGAAGTCAACATAAAAACAAAAGCAAAAAAATAGTTTGTATTGTTGAAATTGTTCCTTTCATACTCACCTTGTGATAGGCTCCAGTTAACTGTCCATCTACGCAAACCGGAAGGTACACCTTCAGAGGAGAAAAAAAAAAAAAAAAAAATTTAGAATTACATAAGTCTCTTCTTGTATTGTGCTAGTGGTTCTCATTCCAGTCCTGGGGTAACACCTCTCAGCATATTTTTTATGTCAGTTTTCTGATGCCCTCAGCTACATCCAACAACAGAACACTGTAATCGCTTAGAAGACACTCTTGTCTTCCCCTGCTCAGGCATCAAAACTATGGCGGACTGCAGGGCTGGCCCTGTGTTCAAACATTCACACACAAACTGCATAGCTAGATATTTCAAAAGTGCATCTGAAGAGAGAAATTGAGGAGTATATGTGACTGTTGGGTGTTTTCTTATTAAAAAAAAAAGATGATGATAGTGTTGTGAATTTTTTCTCAGAGACCAGGAGACGTTTTGGATATCTTGAAGCAGAAGTTTCTCTTTATTCAGATACTCACTGCATAGTGCTGCAGTCATCAAAAGTCGTCTAACAAAATCTCAGCACAGCAGAGTATAGAGAGTTTAAAGGAGGAGAATCAATCTAAACAAAGCATGCAAATGTGGTACAGGAAAAAAGCTCAGTAAAAGATTTTTTCCCAGCCTTGATCTATTTAGCATCCAAGTGTCATTCAAATGCATATGTGTTAAACAAAACACACAGTTGTACCTTGAGCTTAGAATTCACACTTAACTTGGAAAAACCTTCTAGATGTTCAGGAACTGCATAAAGACAAAAGGTTACTGTCTCAGGGCCTGGACTGCCTGCTCTTAAACTGTCACAATATACATAACTTTTTTAATTCATGCTGTTATATTGGAACCTAGCATAAGATCAGCATATTTTAAACAGATTCTTAAATTTGTAATCCCACAATAGTGAAATGGCAACACTTACATTAAGGTATCATTTGGTAACATTAGTGAATGTAATAACTAACTCAAACTAACAATTAACAATACATTTCTAACAGTATTTATTATTTTTGTTAATGTTAGTCTTGGAAAATGACCCTTATTTTAATTTATTTCCAGTAGAACTATAAAAATATAGGTGCTGCCTATAAATCACATAAATAAACACAAAAAGCAACAATAATTACATCTGGTATTCCTGTTCAAAACTAATAGAGTTTTGTTTAAACACTTCACTAGCCTTACTGTTTAATCTTAAAAATGAATTTGAAGTGTCCAGTTTCCAGTAGATGACAGCAATGTTCTACTAAACTACAGCCCTTTCTAATAACAAAGTCCCTTTAAGGCAAGACATTTTACTCGGCTGCCATCTTTGAAATGCCTCTAGGGCAGGCAAGTGCAGCTCCATTGAAGCAGCCAACGTAGTACTGAGCACATGTCTCAGAATGTTGACTGTTTCTATAGCAACCTGGGACTTCTAACGGCAGCTTCAGTGATTTGCTGACTTTACTAATCAGTGATTAGCTCTTTCATTAAGCAGGCGGAGCTTCGTGGCCATGAATGAGCATTGCATTTTTCCCTATTCAAAACTATATGACAAGTCTTGGGTATTCTATAAGGTGCAGTGTGACTGCCCCTTAAAGCAGCTGAAGCAAGTGTGAGGCTGCCTTTGCTTGCAAAACAAGCCCTGACATCTCGGTCTCTCCTACTTCTACTAGCTACTTCTAAACTTCTTTTCCAGCTCCCATAGCACACACTAGCATGAGGCTGCCTCCGCTAACAGTGCAGGCTACACAGGTTCTTCAGAACATCACAAACCCCACCCCCTTTCCATGGCCTACAGCTACAGCAGTTAAAACAAACGTGAGGTTGCCTCCGTTTGCAACACGGGCCCACACACCTTTTCCGCTCCCCTATGCTACTAATACCCATTGTTCTCTTCAGTGGCCTCCAGCTCCCGTAGCAAATGCTAGCGTGAGGCTGACTCTAGTGGCTCACAACATCCAAACACAGATCCTGGCAGGTACAGAAATAGACCCCTTATCTAGGGCCATCACTAATGATTAATTTGGTAACAGAATTATTGGTTGATTTGTTCTGGTAAAACAATACGGTTCTGTTGAACAAAACGTAACAATTTATTATAAAAATATAAAGTACATTAAGCATTATATCAAAGCCTACAGAGGGCACCAACAGCCGACGATCGTTTTTATATATCACCGTGCTACAACAATCATATATCCTTCAATGCAGACATCAAAAGCTACCATTTTTTTTTAGCTTTTAATTACCTTCAGTCATTTCATAGAAATAATCTGTTCAAGCCTTATAGAGTTAAACTATTCAGGTTTTTAAACAAGTGCTCATAATCAGCCCTTTCAATGCCCCACCTTCTCATTTCGCATTACCCCTATTGGAGTGGCTACTAGGACAATTCTTGGGTAAGAAATGCCTTGTAATTGATCTGTCAGCTCTGCATAACTCCCTGTTTTCAAGCATAAACTCCTCAGATCCTCTTGATGAATTATCTCTTAATAGTAGGCCATTGGCCATGCAATCAATATGAAAAAATAATGGGTCTTACCACTTGGATGGCAAAAGTTGGCATCACCTTAGCATTCAAAGCTATATCCATCCAGATTCATGGCACATTTGGGTTACACTGGAACAGGAAATTCTATTTTTCGTACACTTAACTTTTGGATGCAAGCAGCACCAATATTTTCTGACATGTTAACAGAAGTAGCTTATTGGATTTGTCAAACAAATATGCAAAGTAACAACCCATCCTCATTGGAAATACATGTCTCTACATACATTACCTACAACTCTACAACACCATAATTGATGTACTTACTGCACGTTTCGCTGCAGTTTCAAAGTGAAATGTCCAGACAGTGGCGCTAAAACACGTTAAATACATGACTGTGGCACATTTTTATTATGAGTGTACAGGCACATATTGCTGAGTTTTTATTACGCTGCTTGAGATACGTATTGCAGCTGTTCAGAATCCAAATATCTGGGGCATGCCGCTAAAGGTTAATGCTCTATTGTACTGGAAATATTCCCTACACCAAACCCAACCCTAAACCTAACCAATAGTGATAACAAATGCAAAATTGATTAAAAAATGTATTTGGTGATGCATCGTGCTATTTTAACTTCTTTATGCAGATTTGAGCTGTTTTGTCAAACACAGTTTCACAGGGTTCAAACCGGAGCTCTTCATCACCCAAGTGCAATGCCATGTCACTTGAGCTACTCAGCAAACTGGCTCCATTAGGAAACTCATGCATATTAGGCTGTATATGTGATGACAATGTTCAAAAGTATCAATTTTCAAATCGTGCAAGATGTTAAAATTGTTTTGAAGCCATAATATAATATTCTGCAGTAGTAATTGTCTGAAAATTAGGCTTTATTAATCAATACTCAATACTGTGTAAATCATACTATGTGTGAAAAGGAATAAAAGTTTCACTGCCTCTAGTGTTCATTTCACCTGGAAACTTCAGTGATTCGTGCATATAGGTACGTTTTTTCAGGTTTGCAGTAATGTATATAGAGGCACATATTTCCAATGAGCCTAAGTTGTAAAGTAATCCTTTATAGCATCAAACACTATTAGACATCTCAAATTGTTCTGAGTATGGAACTCCTTTGCTTTCCAAATCACGCTGCTTCTCATCCATCAGCTATTGCTAATAAGACTTTCTTAATGAATTACTTTATTCTGTCTTGTGGCTTGGGCTTTTTATTTGTGACTGAAAAATGGCTAAATGTGGATGAAACCAATCCTCTTTTTGGGCCGGGTCCTGAATCTTTGAACTTTTTGAGTACTGTAATAGCCTATTTAATATGCCAATAATTTGCATATTATTATTGTTTGCTTAATCTTGCTGTCATTTATGGATAAAACTTGTGTTTAAACATTTAAGGAAACACCAGTCAAATGTTTTACAAGTGTAATATCATACGATTCAAGAACCAACTAGATTTTGTAATTTTGTTTTTTGATTTAACTCACATTTGTTTATGGATTTCTGACAGACTGGATGAGTAAGAACCCATTTTTCCTGCCACTTTAAAGGTGCTAAATAGGTAGTTGTCTTCAGAAACACTTTTTTGTCATGCTGGTTAAAAGTCTCCTCACATCCTGATAGCAATCATTAGGTTAAGTGGCCTAAATGTATTTATATGTATTTACATATTATAAAAAATGTTCGTTCAATCAAAATTATGATAGGCTGTCCTAGCTGCCTGTGAACATAAGTATTTGCATACCTCTGCAGACCCTGTCTGCGTAGACAGCATACGTCATCAGCGCATTCACGTACGCTGTGCAGAAAGATCGAGAATAGCAGGCAAACATCAACAACCTAATCTTGTACATGTGCACAACATGTGTCTGTATGTTCTGGAAAGGTGAAGAGATGACTCGTATACCGATATCTGTCTCTCTTTATTTTATTTATTTCCTATTTGTTTGTGACCTGAGTTGGATGCATGCTTGTATCCATTTTTCCTCGCTCGATCCCCACGTATGTGGACAAGTGTGTTGGCATGTGAGGCATTTTATTAAACTCAGGCAAAATATGCCATCTTCTCATCTCCCGTGCATTCTTAGCACCACACAGTTTTCCTATCTGGGCTGTTGAACATTTTAACTCGGTGTTACAATGTATTGTAGTAATGTTGTCTCTGGTCATCTTGTCTGTGTGCGTAGATGCGCTCAGGGGGTGTGGCTTTGTACAGCGATTTCCTGGGAGGGTGGGACGTTTGCTTTCAGTGCTATCAGGCTAAAGTTAGCATTTTCCAAGATCTCCTGTTGCACCTTTAACCCTCCTATTATCCTTGGGGTCAATATGACTTTTAGTAAAAAAAAAATCATATTCTGGAGTTTTGACTTGCTGGGGTTGAATTGACCCAGTGGAAAAAATGTGTTAGCGGATTTTAGGGTAACAGTAGGGTTAAATTAATCCAGGACTTTCTATCTACACAATAGTAAGAAAACTTCACCTTCTCTGAAACGACAAATATTTTTGTTTTTAATGAGATGATTAAGGAGTGATTCACGCGTCATCAGACATGATACTTGGATTATAATGGACTATCACGGCTGAGATTCTCCGATAGCATTTGGATTCACACTCTACAGATTTAGCTGATCAGAATTTAGTGAACTTTTTGGGGATATTTTTGGACTTTGGATATTATTGAATTGCGCCACGGTCTCACAATGTGTGCGCCTCCACACTGCATCACAGGAGGGTGATCTCATCTGCTTTCGTGATGAAGGAAGTGCATGCTTTGAGCATGAATATTGATTACTACAGAAACAGAGGAAGTGAACGCAGTCCCTAAAAGAGTGCTGAAGATGACTGTAAAAGCGCAAAAGGGATGGCTTAACCAGCTGATGGGAACTAGGAAAGCTGGACATGAGAGAAACTGAAACTTTGCTTGTGGACTCTGGTAATGTTGACACTGTGTATGTGGTGAGTTTGCACAGTCCTTTCTTGCATTCCAAGACATTAATAATGCAACCAGAGAACTTATGTCAGATGATGAGGCATATTTAGATCAGTTATACTGGTTTGAACCTAAGTTTAAGGTCAAAAATTGGGTTGAATGTGTTAAACTACAAAGAGGCAGAGCAATGTGATGCAGAGGTAGAGATTTCTTCTTCACAACTTCCCTTCTTTCTGAAAAAACTACATCAAAATGACATTGCTGAGATTTTCATAAAACAGCTTTATCTATGCTCCCACCTATGGATATTCCAGTCTTTAGTGAAGACCCACTTGAATTCACCTTCTTCATGTGAGCCTTTGAACATGGAGTAGAGAATAAGACAACAAATAACAAAGACAGATTGTCCTTCATAGAGCAGTTCACCACAGGACAACCAAAGGTACTGGTAGGCTGTATTATTGCAATTTAAAATAAAAGTTTTCTATTTTAAAATACTTTAATGTATAAATGATTCCTATGAAGCAAAGCTGAATTTTCAGCATTGTTACTCCTGTCTCCAGTGTCACATGATCCTTCATTCTAAAATGCTGATTTATAATAAATGTTGGAAACAGTTGTGCTGCTTAATATTTTGGGACCTGTGATATTTTTTCAGGATTCTTTGATAAATAAAAAGTTGAAAAGAACAGTGTTTATTCAAAATAGAAATTTTGTGTTACAATATATACTACTATTCAAAAGTTTAGGGTCAGTGAATTTTAAAGAAATTAATAATTTTATTCAGCAAGGATGTGTTAAATGAATAAAAAAAATGTGATAGTAAGGACTTATATTTTTGCTTAAAAATGAAAATCTTACTGTTCCTTTTATATTTAAATAATAAATATTTAATATTATTTAATATTTATATTTAAATACAGCCTTGATGAGCATGAAAAACTATTAAAAAACAAAGTCAGTTATTTATTA
Source organism: Labeo rohita (assembly GCF_022985175.1). Lineage (NCBI taxonomy): Eukaryota > Metazoa > Chordata > Actinopteri > Cypriniformes > Cyprinidae > Labeo > Labeo rohita. The sequence goes on from NW_026129317.1 coordinate 24,685, forward strand.
GGTTCACAATATACCCCCAACATAATATTAAAAATAATATTAAAACCAACTGAAGCATTTAGACTGATAGAATACTATAGAACAGAGAACAAACTGAAGCATTTAAACTGAGATCTGTAAGTTAAATATTTTCAAAAAAAAAAAAAAAAAAAAAAACATGAACATGAACATGATTTCTTCTGTGCAGACACGGTGGATGAAGTATGCAGCTTTGGGGATTTTAATTTTAATTTGGAGATTCTTGGTGTTCTGTTGAATATTCTTCAATTATTACAAAATGCAGCAACCAGACTTTTGACAGGTACCAAATAACAGGTCAGTGTTTCCCCAGTGCCATCCTCGCTGCTTTGGTTGCCGGTTAATTTTAGAGTTCATTTTACTGTATGATTTTAAAGCCTTGCACGGTCTAGCACCTGAATACATTTCAGACATGATCCAGTTTTATTCTACGACACGGCCATTAAGGTCATCTCAGTAATTCTTATTAAAGGTCCCTAAATCCTGCTCAAAGTCCAAAGGAGACTGTGCCCTTTCGGTTGTGGCTCCTCGCCTCTCGAATGCCACTGGAAATGAGATGTTGTACATCACTGTCATTTTAAAGCACTTTTAAGAGGGCACTTACCTACCCAGGCATTTGTTGTTAGTTGTTGTATATTTGTTTATGTCATGTTGTTTTATGTTTTTGATGTCTTAGTTCTGAATATTCTGTTTTTATATGTTGTTTTATTGAGAGGCACTTTGGTGAACATGAGTTGTTTTTAAATGAGCTATACAAATAAACAAACAAACAAAAACATATGCTTGGAGCACTTAAAAATGTAAACACTTAAGCTGTATGAGAAACAATGTTTTCATGTGTCAAGCTAGCATGTTTGATATTGAGTTTCTATTTACTGTGTAGTGTGTGGGCTTTCAGTGGATGGGCAAAACATATTTAAAATATAAAAAATTTCTTTGTTGTTTAAATACAAATAATATTTTTAGGAGTTTGGAACAACTCTGTTGCGCTGGGCACTTTGAGATAACGAGGAACTGTGGAATAACTTAAACAGTCTTTAATAAACAAACCATAAGAAATACAGTGCAGGCAGGAACACCAGACACTGGAAACAGGAACCACAGGACTTACAGTGCCCTCCACTAATATTGGCACCCTTGGTAAATATGAGCAATGATGGCTATGAAAATAAATCTGCTTTGTTTAGCTTTTTGATCTTACATTCAAAAAATTCACAAAATGCTAACCTTTCATTGAAGCAAAACAATTAAAACTGGGGGAAAACTTACGTTATGAAATAAATATTTTTCTCTAACGCATGCTGGGCACAATTATTGGCACCCTTAGGAATTATAATGAGTAAAATATCGCTGAAGTATATTCCCATTCATATTTGCATTTATTTAGCACACTAGAATGACTAGGAGTATGATACTGCCCAGCCATGACTTCCTGTTTCACAGGATTATAAATATGAGGAGCACAAAGGCCAAATTCCCTTAATCATCCATCACAAGGAATAAAACCAAATAATATAGTTCTGATGTGCAGAACAAGATTGTTGAGCTTCACAAAATAGACAGTGGCTGTAAGAAATAAGTCAATGCATTGAAAAGTCCCATTTCCACCATCAGGGCAAAAATAAGAATTTCAATCAACTGAAGATTTACAAGTCTAACTGGAAAAAGTGCCTATATCGTCCTAATGCATGGTGAGGAGGAGAGTTTAAGTGTCCAAAGACTCTCCAAGTATCACAGCAGGAGAATTGCAGAGATTAATTGATTAATTTGACTGAATCTGTTAGAAGTTCTATAATGAGCTGTGGTTGGATCTTCCATCAGGACAGTGATCCAAATCAAACATCAAAATCAACACAAATATGTGTCACTGAGCATAACATGAAGCTTCTGCCATGGCCGTCCCAGTTGCCTGGCCTGAACCCTATAGAAAATGCATGAGGTGAACTGAAGAGAAGAAGCACCAGCATGGAGCTGAGAAATTGAAGGATCTGAAGAGTTTCTGTATGAAGGAATGGTCTCTAATCTTATGTCAGGTGTTCTCCAAACTCTTCAGGCATTAAAGGAGAAAACTCAGAGCTGTTATCTTGAATAAAGGACGTTACAATAATTGGGTGCCAATAACTGTGGTCAACATGAACTAGAGAAAAACATTTATTTCATAATGAGATTTCCCCCTGCTTTCCATTGTTTTGCTTCAATGATAGGTTAGAATATTGTGATTTTTTTGAATGAAAGATTAAAAGGATAAACAATGCAGATTTATTTTCACAGCCACTATTGCTCATATTTATCAAGGGTGCCAATATTAGTGGAGGGCACTGTAAATAACAAGGAACTAATGAGGTAATAAACGAGAGACAGCTGAAACAAATGAAAAAGCACACATGATGGAGATGGAGAGACTAGGGACCCATTCTTCGTACGTCGTTTATTACATCCAAGATCAAATTACACATTCAAGATGATATAATCGCGCTAATCATGACCTGGCTAATTCTGTTCTTCGAACACACTGTTGTTGATGATTAATGTGGCTGGATTGAGTTACCTGTTGGTTTAAAAGGGGCTATGTATCGATACTCAAAACCATGTTCGGCAATGCAGTGACTGGCTGGCAGCAAGACGTAACGTAATGACATCATATGATTAAAAAAGACATGATAAAAAAACTTGACAAATTTCTGGACTTTTATAAGGAAACAGCTAATCAAACAAAACTACATAAATGTTATAATAGATCAATGAAATGTGCACTGTTTTTATTTTATTTTTTACATGATTCTCAATTATTTTGTCACGGAGGCAAGACAGGAAATGAAAGATCGAGGAAAGGTCCCTGTGTAGCGTGGCGGAGAGCTCGAACGCGGATGTGCATGAACAAGCAGGTTAACCACGCAGTTTATCTGAGAACACTCCGACAAAGGAGTTGAGATTCCCACCAGGAAATCCGCATTCTCACACGCACACAGACAAACACACAAAAGCTCCGGAGAGCGGTACTCATGTGAGTAGAGACGATTAGGGAAGACGACCTTCAAAAGAGTCCCACATGAACTCAATGTCTGGTGCCAAACCAACCTTTACTTCCTGTTTATATAGCCACAGAGATTACTTCCGGGACCTCGTGACCTCACGTGATCCGGTGCATGTGACATATTTACGATTTACGATATATTCATGATTTCTAATTTTTGTACAGGCTTCACATTTTTATTTAGTTTTAATGTAATAATTAGCAATTCATTTAATTTTATCTTTGAAACAAATTTGTTATGTAACAGCATTAATTAAAGTTTCTTAAGGGTCAAGATCTCACATTATCTGCATCTCATGTGCTCCATAAAGCCACTCCCATAACAGCTGTCATCACTCAAATTAATGCACAATTCTACATGATCTGTAATAGCATGTGTGTAAGATTCTATAAAGTAAGTATTTTATGACGAATAAATCATTTTAATGAGTAAACCTGGCTATGTCTATTACAGACTACACAACATTAATGTATTATTTTCATTTTTTTTTTTTTTTTTAATTATTATGATTTTAAATTATTGTCCCTGGATTAATAGTACCCTTGTAATAGTAGTAATGGTTGGGACAGATTTTAAGTATCAATTCTGCTTAAATGCAATCTAATCCCGTTTACATGAAATAAGCCTGTTCTTGAGCAGGCTTCAAGCTTAAGGACCTGTTGCTGTGACAGCAAGTCCAGGATGAGCATCGAATAATCAAACAATCCAAGATCATGTCAGATCGTTAACAGTCAAATCCAGCTAACTGAGTTAGCGACGCACGAAGAACGGGCCCCTGGTCAAGGGGAACATGTGGGGAGAAAACATAGACTGTAAAAAACATGGACGTAGTGTCCTTGACGTACACTCGTAGATTTATGAAGAGCATTTCTGAAGCCTAAAGATGGGTGGGGCCAACCGCCGCCATCTTGGCAGCGCGTCACTCCCAGATAATCGAAAATGGGCAAAAAAGGCAGGATGTGGGTGAAGCTGATGTGCCTGGTTGCTGAAACCACGCCCGCCTAACTCCACAGTAGTGACAGCAGTGCTGCACTTCATCAGACAAACAAATTAGATAGATCACGATCTAACAAACTGCTCCAGAAAGTACTGTAACCAAGCAACAATTAGATAACTTGGCAGCAATAATTAATCGTAAATAATCTTAAGGTTTTTTTTTTTTATAATGCAGATTTTTCACTTAGTGCCAGCTGTCAGTCTGGCGCTGCTCACTTCTACACATGAGGACTGCTGTGTCAGCTTAGCATGTATTACACACAAAATCAGTAACAGTTCGCAATTAAATCCCTTTTCTTGTAACTCAATAAAATCCTTGGCAATGAATGTCATCGGAGATGTTTAATTCACAATCATTCTGAGCATTGTTCCTACCTGCTGGCGTTTATCAATCCACCATCGTTCTTATAGATTAGGCTATTTTCATTTAATTCGATGCAATATGCTAAGTATGTCTTGCATCCTTTAATGTTAACAAACATTGCAAATAAATTGGCTGCAAAATGGTATTAACTATTAGTCTGGTTGTTATGGTCAGAAAAAAAAAAATGAACCACAGTATAGCCTTGAGGTACCTTGGCGTGACATCTCACCTTTTGCAGACAATGCAAAGGAGTACAATAACTTCAAAAAATCAAAATCAAGTTTGAGATCATTTTCATTAAAACATCTAATTGCCAGATTTCCAGTGTCCTACCCATAATAAATTTTTCTGGAAAAATAAAAATCTTTAAATCCATTTTTCTCAGTTTCACACTCCAACGAGTCTTTTGCCTTGCAGGGCAAAGCACCTGTCACTCAAGTGGCCACCCCTAATTATGCAGAACTTTAAGGCTTAATATAAATTAAACGGATGAGTTATAAAAAAAAAATTCACCCCCTCACAGTTTTCATGAAGGGCAAAATTACCTATATATACCAAAATCACTTTTTGTACCAGGCGGTAAACATATTTTTTTCCGCTGTAAAGTTGGCATTTTAACATAGAAGGACTATGGGATTGACTTCCTTTTGCAGCCAGCCTCTTATGTAAAGTTTTTGTTGTCTCAGTTTTGTATGTGTAGTCCAACTATTTATTATAGTTATAGTTTCAAATGCAGCCAGTTACTCTATTTGGCATTTTAACATAGAAGGACTATGGGATTGACTTCCTTTTGCAGCCAGCCTCTAGCGGCCGGTCGATGAATTGCAGTTTTAGTTACTTCCGTGTTGGCTTCAAGAGGGAAACCGGGAGGTTACCACTTGGGAGAAAAACAAACAAACAGACATTCCATGGGCTTAACAAACATGTGGGTGAGTGATGAGAGAATTTTATGTTTTTGGTTGAAATAGACTTTAAAATGTTGATAATGCAAATTTTCCTTGCATTAATTTGTAATCTTGCAATGTCAAATAAATTTTATGACAATGCTGAAATGGGTTTTTCTTTTTAAAGTTTGAGGTGAAACACCAGAAACCTGTATTCAGCACTGGATGGTCAGCCTTGAGGAGCACATAGTTTGTGAGGGCATCCAGTCGGCTTTTCTGTCTGGGCTTGCAGCTCAAAAAAAAAAAAAAAAAAAACTTTTACTCAGATGTTCTCAAGTGGTTCACTTCTTTGCAAGCAGAGTTCATTTTCTGGACAGCCTGCACAATGTATTATAATAATTTGTTAAAGACTTGTTAAATCAATTCATTTTTTTCATTTATACAGCTAAAATGTGCATTTATTGTTATACATGTAGTAATATTTGGGCTTTGTTTTACCATTGGTTTTCATTTTATAAAAATGTTCTGAGTCAGAATCTGAATTAGGTAATATTTCGAGTTTATTTCTGTTATGACCACTGCTTCCTCTTTAATAGCTGAAATTAAAATCTTTTGTTTTGAATGTTATTTAGGTTTTTTGCAAAATAAAGTTTTTTTTTGTTTGTTTATTAAATAATAAAGATGAGATGTTTTTAAACAATTTTAAAGCTGCTTTACTTCTGTTACATTTTAAGTCATTATTTCAAAGGGTACAAATGCATTAAAAAATAATAATAAATAAATAAAATAAAAAAGGAAAATGTTGTTCTTTTCACTGGCAGTCCATTACTCAGTAGTTTACACAATAGTATAGTATATTTGTATTGTAGTTTACATCATAGTTTAAATATGCCTCCTGTGAGGAAGAGGGAAAAAAAAAAAAAAAACCAGTGCTTTTCTCAGAAATTTACTTGAAATGTAGAAATTTATGCTGTATAATGTTTAAAAATAAATAAATAAAAAATACTTTGCTTGCTCTTTCTTTAATTTCTCCATCTTGTACTACTCTAAGCTTTGCAAAAACAAAACAAAACAAAACAAAAACGTAGCCAACTGTAAATTTCACCAACAGTAAGACACCATTAATTTTTACAGTAAATTGCTGGCAACCGTGCTGCCAGTTCCTTGTTGTTTTCTGACGGGAAACTTTTTAACAGTGTAGGCAATTCAGTTTAAAGTATAAAGGCAGCATAATATACAACATTGAAGTTACATAAAATATAACGTGATGAGATTTTGCCCTCAGCCAAAAAAAAAAAACTATTTGCTCTGGAACAGATAAAAGTTTAGTGAGACCAAAGACTGCCCATGAGATTTACCCAAAACAAATTATATGTCATGTTTAACCACTATAGACTTAGCCCTTTAACTGACATCTCTACCAGTTAAGCTTACACTGACAGGGAATAAATCTATCAAAAGGAAGAGATGAGAGAGCAATCTTTCCACAGCTATACTGCCCCACCTCTGTGTCTGCTGTCGCCATGGGGGATAGGAATTTTCAGTTTAATAAGTGACAGCAGCAGTTTACAAACTTCTGTGACTTGTGTGACAAAAGTTAGTCACACAAAGGAATTTCAGTGCTTGTTAGTCATCAAATAATAGGGTAAAACAAGCAATCAAGTAAGTAGGGATGAAACCATAATGTTGTTGTGAATAGGATAGAGGTTAAAGAACAGAATTATTGCAAAAAAATATGAAAAATGCAGAAATGTTTATTTACCATTTATTTATTTACTTTTTATCCAAAATCATGCATGACAGTATGGTTGACATGTCTGTAAAAGACATATCATATAGCATATATAGCACCGCCATATGTATATACAGATGTTTAAATACATACTTTTTTTTTTTCTTTGTGAACACTGAAGGTTATGAAATGTATCCAATAACTTCTAATAAAGTTAAAGAAATGTTTATTATTGGAAAATATCATGAAATAGTTATCTGGATTTTAACTGAGATTTGCCATGGCCTGACAGTTCAACCATACAGTAGTTTTAAATAAAACATAAATTAAGATTAAAAAATCTTAATTAAAAAATTATATTTATTAGATAATAAGAATTTTAAGTTAAATAATTTTTCATTAGCCCCTTTTAGGGGTGAAAGTTAAAGGGATAAGGGATAATTTCAATCCGCGCAATCAAAAAACAAAGCAAGAATGCTGTGGTTTGCAACAACAATTTAGTCTTTTATCTCAGCATTCCTATCAATTTGTATAAAGCATAACAGTAACCCTAGAATGTGATCAAAGAGTTTAAAATATTTGCGCTAAGATATGCAACAATTTTTATGACTGCAGAAATAAGTTAATACACACATTATCCCACCGGTCAGAATTATGACCGACCATAAAACACAATTTTTACACACTTTTCAAAAAATAATTATTGATTACTTCAAAATGTTACTGACACATCATTTGGATATTTTCATGTCTGTGAAAAATTTGGGATCAACGGGTTAATTACTATTTGGAGCATTGTCATTGCTAGAATAGGGCTTCATGGACTCATTTTTGAAAAACTCATAAAACTCTACCAAAACTGACATTTTTAAAATGTCTTTTAAGATCTCGTGCTGCATAAATTTTATTTAAATGTAAAACTCACTGTACAAAGGTTGATGTTTGCTTCTTATTTTTTGGAATCTTGCTGAACTTTCCTGATCATCATCTATGGGAGGGGGAAAAAATAAATATATAAAAAGCAAGTTTAGTATGGCATGTTATTTCATTCCTTGATAGAATACCATTTTTATTTTTGAATCCAAATATCTTATTTATGCACATATGTGAACGAACTTATGAACAGATACCATGGGAAGCAACTCACCAGATTGTCTGGATGTTCTGCCAGAGTTGGCCATCTTCACCCAATCCACTGAGTTTTACTGAGTTACTTTTCTCAGTAAAACACTGTGTAGTATGAAAAAGAAGAAGAAGAAGAAAAAAAAAAAAAAAAAAACAGTTTCCTTATTGAAGCAAAAACTCAGAAACTGGTTGGACTTGTTTTGGAATGTATGTTCCAAACAACTCCCTTCCAGAGGTGGGTAGATTAGCCAAAAACTGTACTTTTATCAATAATTACTTAAGTAAAGGTAAAAGTAACAATCCTAATAATTACTTTAAAAAAAGTATCCAATGATAAATCTACTGAAGTAGTGAGTTACTAGTTGTTTTGTGTATGTGTGTATATATATACCAAGGACTACAGAATACCCAACACTGCACTGGATCGCTATTAAACATCATATAGATTTTAAAGTCTTGCTAATTACCTATAAAGCTTTGAATGGTTTAGCTCCTCAGTACTTGAGCAAGCTCTTATCACATTATAGTCCCTCACATCCGCTGATATCTCAAAACGCTGGCAATTTGATAATACCTAGAATATCAAAATCAACTGCAGGCGGCAATCATTTTCTTAAGCGCCCAAACTCTGGAACAATCTGCCTAACACTGTGTGGGAGCCAGACACACTCTGTCAGTTTAAATCTAGATTAAAAACCCATCTCTTTAACCAGGCCAACACATAACACATTTCTATAATCCAAATCCGTTAAAGGATTGTTAGGCTGCATTAATTAGGTAAACCAGAACTGTCTCAGTTACGTATGGTAACCCTCATTCCCTGATGGAGGGAATGGAGACGTTGTGTCAAGTGTACAACACTAGGGGTCGCTGTGGTGTATTTGTGCACTGTGCTATGTTCATTATGCGCATGCGCTGTGATTGTTCAGCGGCAGACTGAGGAAGTTAACAAACAGTAAAGACGGCATACCTGATAGCTCTCTGTCTTTTCTTCTATAAAAATACTACAGTGGCGATGAGGACATTGATTCCACAGCAAAGCAAAGTGATAGTAGTTCATGAGCAAGTGAGTTTGCAATACTACAGAAATTGTTTGCGAGTTTTTCAAACAACCAGACACTGAAAGTCTTCAACGGGTCACACAGCGTGATGGCGGAGATAAATCAGGCTGTAGCTCCTGAAAGAAACATCTAGTGGCCATTGCGGGTACTTCGTGAAGAAATTGCAAGTATAAGAAGACAGATATGAGAGAAAATAAATAGAAAAAAAATTCTCTGAATTGCACGGATGTGATAAACAACAAAAAGTGACAGCAACATGGCAATGATTGGCAGAGTTCCTGAATTTGAAAGTAAGAAAGAGAATTTTGAAACTTACTTAGAGCGATTTGAAAGATGGCTTGCAGCAAATGACATTGCAGCAGAGAAGAAAGCAGATGTGTTTCTGAGTGTCTTGGGTCCCGCAGAGTATGGACTACTGAAGAATTTGAGTCAACCAAGGAAAGTGACCGATCTGACATATAAAGAAATGACTGAAACATTCTCGCTGCATTTTAAGCCAAAACCAATACTGATCGCTGAACGCTTCCGATTTCACAGACGATATCAAAAAGAAGGTGAAACATTAACAGACTATATTGTTGATTTGAAAAGACTTGCTAGCACATGTGAGTTTGGCCAGTTCCTCAACGATGCACTGAGGGATCAGTTTGTCTGTGGTATGTCAGGCAAAGCTTACCGTAAACGTCTCTTATCTGAGAAAGATTTGACTTTCAAACAAGCCTGTGAAATTGCTCTTTGCTTGGAACTGGCATACAAGGATAGAAAGGAGTTGACAGAACGTGCTGACCATTCCAGTGCTGGTGTTCACGGTGTTGCCAGCTATTCAAGGGGAAAACAGAAAGACAAACAGCAGAGAGGGTCTTCTCATTCAAGTTTCACTGCATCAAGTAGATCAGCACAGAGCTCTTTAGCTCGACGAAAAGTGACATGCCATCATGTGGTAGAGAGGGTCATCAGCCACAGGAATGCCATTTCCGCACTGCAGTATGTCATGCATGTGGTAAAACAGGCCATTTGAAAAAGGTCTGTAAAAGCAGTAAACGAGTTGGTAAAGCCCAGTTAGTGACAGCTACAACTGAGGAATCAAGTGCTTCCGAGGACGCATTTGAACTTTTCACAGTTTACACTGCTCAAGGACAGAAAGATAAACTATTTCTGCAATTGGACCTCTCAGGCAATACAGTAACCATGCAAATTGACACTGGTGCTTCTGTATCTCTAATTCCAGAATCGGTATACAAGGAGCTCCTGAGTGACTGCCCCTTGCAGCCACTGGAAATTCATCTCTCATCATATGCTGGAGATACAATTCCAGTGTTGGGAGAAATCCAAGTGCCAGTCCAGTACAATGGAAATGAGTGGACATTGCCTCTGATGGTAGTCAAGTGTGACAAAACTCCATTACTGGGACGAAATTGGCTGCAGAAGATTAAACTTGACTGGGGTAAGATTTTCAGCCTAAAACAAGAGACTCCAACTCAGCTCTCTCTCAAAGCTGTTCTGGACAACCATAAGGATCTTTTTAAAGAGGGTTATGGAAAGATCAAAGATTTCCAGGCAAGAATCCTTGTGGAGCGAAATAGTAAACCAATATTCCATAAGCCACGACCTGTCCCATATGCTCTGAGGGAAGCAGTGGAGAAGGAGTTAGAGAGGTTACAAAGACATGGAATCATCACTCAAGTGGAACAAAGTGATTGGACAGCACCAATAGTGGTAGTCCCAAAAAAAGATGGTTCTGTCAGAGTGTGCGGTGATTACAAAGTCACTATAAATCACTGTATACTACCAGAAGAATATCCACTGCCAAATACGGAGGATCAGTTTGCCATCCTGGCGGGAGGTAAAGTGTTCAGCAAACTTGATCTGTCATTCGCATACCAACAGTTACCTCTAGATCATGAGTCAGAGCAGTACCTGACAATTAACACCCACAAGGGTCTTTTCTGTTATCACCGCCTGGCCTATGGTGTTTCAACAGCTCCGGCTGTTTTTCAGCACACAATGGATCAGATACTCCAAGGCATAGATAACGTGGTTTGCTTTATGGATGACATATTGGTGTCAGCACCTACTGAGGAAGCACATCTAGCAGTACTGGATCAGGTGATGGCCAGGCTAGAGAAGCATGGACTGAGGATGAAACTTGCAAAGCGTGCTTTTCTCCAAGATTCAGTGGAATACTTGGGGTACAGGATAGATGAGCATGGTCTACATCCTACGGAAGACAAAGTTGAAGCGATCATTAATGCACCAGCTCCATTGTCTCAGAATTAAGGTCCTTCTTAGGATTACTTAATTATTATGGAAAGTTTGTGGCCAGTCTTTCAACATTACTGCATCCTTTGCATCAGCTTTTGCAAGCAGACACCAAATGGAATTGGTCACCAAGTTGTGAAGAGGCATTTAAAGCTTGCAAACAACAGCTCCTGAACAGTAAATGTCTTGCACATTATGATCCAGGAAAACCTCTCCGACTTGCCTGTGATGCCTCTCCATACAGTGTGGGTGCAGTCATTTCACATATCCTACCCTCAGGAGAAGAGAAACCGATTGCATTCGCATCACGGACCCTGACATCGAGCGAGCTGAATTATGCTCAAATAGAAAAAGAAGCTTTGAGCATAATTTTTGGCATAAAGAAATTCCATAATTATCTATATGGAAGGAAGTTTGTGTTACTGACAGATCACAAACCACTTTTGGCTATATTTGGACCAACGTCCGCAGTTCCAACTCTGGCTGCATTAAGAATGCAAAGGTGGGTGTTACTTCTCTTGGCATATGACTATGAGATACAGTACCGTCGTTCCTGTGACCATGCAAATGCAGACGCATTATCCCGTCTTCCATGCAAACATGGTCCTTCTGAGGAAGAGCATGAAGGAGTGTTTCTGATCTCTCATGTGGAGGAACTACCAGTCTCAGCTAAAGACATTGCAGAAGAGACCAGACGTGACCCTATCCTGTCAAAGGTCTTGGATCTCACACTGACTGGGTGGCCTAAGTTTGTACCTAATCCAAATCTCAAACCTTTTTATGAAAGGAAAGATCAGTTGTCCACAGACCAAGGATGTGTTCTATGGGGATCACGTGTGGTCATTCCACCTAAGTACAGGAGAAGATTGCTCTGACTTACATGAGGGTCATCCAGGAGTCACTTAAATGAAAGCTCTGGCAAGAAGCTTCCTTTGGTGGCCTGGTTTAGATCATGAGATTCAGGCATTTGTCAGTCAGTGCTTATCATGTGAAACCACACTGAATAGACCCCCAACAGCCCCTCTCCATCCATGGTCATGGGCCACAGCACCGTGGGAGAGAATACATGTGGATTATGCGGAGATAACAAGCAGCATTTCCTGGTGGTGATAGATGTCCATTCAAAATGGATTGAAGTCTTACCTACAAAGCTGATGACCGCTGAAAAGACTGCTAACCTTCTCAGGAATCTGTTCGCATCATATGGTCTGCCGAAAGTCCTTGTTTCAGACAACGGTCCTCAGTTTACTGCACCTGAGTTTGAACAGTTCCTTAAGGGAAACGGAGTTCGCCATGTCCTGTCACCGCCATACCATCTGGCTTCAAATGGTGCAGCCGAAAGGGCTGTGCAAACCTTTAAAAAGGCATGGACTCGAATGCAGTCTCAGTCAGTGTCTCCCAGTCAGTGGCTAGCCCGTTTCTTGTTCACATACAGAAATACTCCACACACAGTCATGAAACGCACACCAGCAGAGTTGTTCCTGAAACGGCAACCAGGCACTCGTCTTTCATTACTCAAGCCAGATGTGTCGGATGTTGTATCAAAGCACCAGCTTCAACATCAGAAAGTGCATGATAAGAAGTCAAAGTCACTCCACGCATTCAGTTTGGGAGAGAGGGTGTTAGTGCGAGACTTCAGACATCCCAAGAAGCTCTGGATCCCAGGCATGATTCTGCAGCGCAGAGGACCTCTGACTTACTGTGTACAAGTGGGACATCGACAAGTTAAAGTACATGTGGACCACATACTACTGTCAAGGTCTTCAGGACAGCAAAGTGAAGGGATCCGTGATGACCTCTTTGATGATCTGCCAGTTGAATCTTCTGAAGCACACCCTGAACAGCGTTATCCCAAAAGGCAAATAAAGGCACCACAAAGACTTAATCTTTAGGTCTGAGTTACTAGCTAAAGACTGTTAAGGAAAACACATAAGTTCAAAGTTTTATGTTAATATTAAAGGATACATGTGTTCAAAGCTACACCCAAATTAAGCTTAGGTTCAGTTAGGTTCAAATCTAAGGAGGAAGGAATGTGGTATATTAGTGCACTGTGTTACGCTATGTTCATTATGCGCATGCGCTGTGATTGTTCAGTGGCAGGAAGTTAACAAACAGTAAAGACGGCATACCTGATAGCTCCGTGTCTCTCTGTCTTTTCTTCTATAAAAATACTACAGTCACTCTTGGGAGCCCAAACACCTCTGATAGTTTGAGAAAAGGCCAATGAAATTGGGTGTGCAGAATTTGCATAGCTGGCCACACCCGGGAGATCCAGGTATAAATAGGGCAGCGTATGCACTGCTCACTCATTCTCTTCTGAGGAGTCAAAGCGTCTCATCTCACTCAGAGGCGGTCCAGAGTTGTGGCATAGAGGACACAACGTCTCCGCTCCCTCCATCAGGGAACGAGGGTTACCATACGTAACCGAGACGTTCCCTATCTGTCGTACACTCCGAGTTGTGTCAAGTGTACGACACTAGGGGACCCTATATAAACACGCCACAAGTCTGGCTCCATCACGAGTGATCGGGCACAGATAGTAACAAGCCAAGGTGTTAACATAAGTGCAGCTCACCTCTTTGTGACCTTCCAACGTCCAAGAACTGACCTGGGTTACCTGCAGCCGGGCCTTCCTCAGTGGAGTGGCTGAGCATCTTGAGAACTTGGGAAAGTGCCTGTTTCCTGTATGAAAAAAGGCACTACGGAGATCACAATCTGCCCAGAGTATGAAGTGAATAACATTAGTGAAGGAACCTGATAACGGCCCCACCCTAGGGGGGACTACCAAACTCAGGACCTAGAGACAGGCATGTCTCAGGGGAAACACCGCACCACAGAGAGTTATAGGTGGAAATTACACACATGGGGCCACATGAGGAGCCACTACATATGGGGATCCAGAAGTGCCAAATGATGGAGAGATGTCCAGGGTTCACTTCAGGGAACCTACTGAAACTCAGAAGTGTAATCACCGTGAGGGGAAGCAGTTAAGCAAGCACTACACCAAACCAGAGTCCTGAGTTGAAGGGCTTGCTTTCAAGACTCTTAGCAGATACTGGTTCCACGCACAGGTTGTAAATCTGGCAAGTGTATTAGGTGTAGCTCAACCTGCAGCTCTGTAGACGTCTGTTAACGAGGTGCCATCCGGCAGGGTAAGCCTCTGGCCCGGTAGGCCATACGGATTGCATCCACAGCAAGTGGGAGATCCTTATTTGGAGACAGCCTCCCCCTTCTGCTGTGCTCCATAACAGACAAAGAGCTGACCGGAACGTCTAAATGCTGAGCACGTTCCAGGTAAATGTGTAGGTCACAGACCGGGCATAATAAGGTCAGGTTGGGGTCATCTTCCTGGGAGGAATTGCTTGCAGGGTGACCACCTGATCCCCGAAGGGAGTGGTGGTTACCATGGGCACTTAGTCAGGCCGGGCTCTCAGAATAATGTGAGAGTTACCGGTCCGATTTGCAGGCATGAAAGCTGACGGAGAGTGCTTTAGGATTCCCCACTCTTAACAGAGGTGAGCGCAGTCGGGGAGGCCATCTCCATGAAGAGGGCACAGAACCACCCGACTGAAGGCTCAACGGATCTTACTGTAGGCCAGAAGGACCACAGACAGATCGGGAGGGGATGTGGTACAATCAGGGAGGGTTCAACTTCCGGGCACCTCAGATAACAAATCGTGCCCCACCGTTCTGCCTTCTACCAAGTCATGGTAGCTGTACCTGGACTTGTTGTGGAAGCAGAAGGGTGCCTATCCAGGCCTCCGCACAGATTTGATGCCGCAACTCCATGGGTTCTACCCTGAGGAAGAATGCCTGCACCATTTCCAGGACATGTTGCCGCCTAGTGGAGGGGGCTCAATTAAATTAAATTAATTAAAACACTCATGGTAGTTAGGTGTATTGTTTACAAAATTAAATGGTTTTTACCAAACACTGTCCCTAACACAGAATATTCACCATACTTTTTTATCCAACATTATGTGCAATACTTTACTGGAGAATACATCATAAAGACAACTAAAGTAGATTATAAAGACAAATGATATTCAAGAGAAATATAAATAGGTTATATTAAAACCATATTTTAATCAGATGAAGCCACCCAATTGCATGCATGGTAAAATTTCTTGATCATCATGGAATCACATTCAGTTTCCTGCTCATCACCTGAGCTCTCCTGGTTTCCTTCTTCTTACTTGTTTATCCATAAACTTCTTTCATGTCATAAACAATTTGCAGTTGTTATCCATTACAAGTACAAGTGATGACCAATTCAAATCAAATCACTTTATTGTCACAATACCATGATCACAAGTGTACAGCTGAAATTATTTTGTGCAAACTGCAGCTTTACAGTATGGATGAAAAATATTAAATATATGCAACACACATATCCATACATACATACATATATATATATATATATATATATATATATATATATACACTGTATATAAAAGGGACTTAGTACATGCAGAGAACAATATATGGTAAATATTACGCTATACAGTGAGAACAAAATGACAACAATGATAAACAATAATGACAATGCAGTACGGTATGAATTAGTGCAAACAGAATGTCAGGGTGCAGAATAATAGTGAGTCAGAGTACAGACAGTGCAGCTGTTAGAGGGCAGTGCATATGAGGTTGATGTGCTGTGTGTGGTGTTACTGGTATGAGTTCAGTTCAGTCTGATTGCCTGTGGAAAGAACCTGTCTCACAGTCTACTGGTGTAGGTTCTGCAATAACTTCTGCCTGATGGTAACAATGAGAGTGATCCATGCAGTTGGCTGGAGTCTCTGATGGTCCTCTGTGCTTTCCTCACACACCACCTGACATAGATGTCCTGGAGGGACAAAACATGTATTAAATGTTGTAAATCAATAAACAATATATAGAATTAGTATTTATAGTCGTTGCATTGGACTTACCATTGATTCTTGTTGGAGGTATGGGCCAAAAGAATCCCTCCACAACTCTTGTTGTTCAGTTGTGAAGTTTACTTTTATGCGCCGTAACATCTGAGCTGTCACAGTAGAGCTGTCCATGAATGCAGTCTCCACAGCAGATACCTGATGGCCATTGAATTGATCTCTTCATCAACTGGCTTCATCCTGGCTTCAAACAAACAGACAAAACAATAAGTCAACAAAGAAATAGTGTTGGTGATTACAGCTGCAGGTGTCAGTACTCACCATATTCGGTCATTTCATGCCCAAATTCCAGAGACGATGGCACAGTTGATTTGCTAATAAAAAAAAGATGTGTATGTGAAAAACGATAACGTTGTCTTTTGAGAGATCAACATCAAATGCTGTACCACATATAACTACATTGCTTGAATACATACTAGTGGAAATCTGTCTTTTCTGTTTGGGCACAAGAAGACATGTTCATTCCTCATTCCTCTTTCATCAGGACTGGTTTGACTGGCTTGCTGTGACAGATTTTCTTTGCGTTTTTGGTCTTCAGCTGTAAAACAAGAAAATATTTATTGACCCCATGTTTAATTATTATTGTTGTTTAAACATAAAATAAGCAGTTATAATTATATACTTCAAGCTCAAGTTCCCTGGCAACTCTAGCAGGCTCCTGAGTTCATCTGTACACATCAGATTCAGAGTCTGAGAAAAGGCCATCATGTGAACTCTCAGTTTCTACCTTACAACAGAGCACGAAAGAATGTGTAAGTAAGTGAGGAAGTAAAGGAGTAAGAGGAAGAAAATTTTTGAAGAATTTTGTCTGCAAGTTTAACAGAGTGAGAGGAAAGCAGCATTAGAATTTTTTTTTTTTATAGCAAGCTAATTAGATTCAACTTTATTGTCATTACACATGTACAAGTACAAGGCAACGAAATGCAGTTTAGGTCTAACCAGGAGTGCAATAAGCAGTAAGTGCAGGATAAAGGTATAAGTTATAAGTGCACTTATAGGGGATACGTGCAGGGAGAAACTATGGGTAATATTTACAGATGAATATACTGTGAGCATAATATACAGGTTGCTAGTAACTATAATCAGAGATTTACAAATAGATGAACAATATATACAAGTTGCTATTAACTGTAATCAGGAATTTGCAGATAGATATGAACATAATGTACAGGTTGCTATTTTCAATAAACAGGAATTTACAAATAGACATGTACAGATATATATAATCAGAAATTTACAAATGTATTGTGCAATGGATATTTGCTTTTTCAAATAGGTATGTACGGTGTAGTGCAATAAATATTAAATAGTGCAATGGTAATGGAGAGAGTATAGGGGTGTGTGAGGGGGACAAAGGTGTCAGTGGGGGGCAGAGTTCAATAAGGAGACCGCTCTGGGAAAGAAGCTGTTCCTCAGTCTGCTGGTTCTTGACCTGGGACACCTGAAGCGCCTACCGGAAGGGAAGAGAAGGCAAAGGCCTCTTCACACCAAGGATGAATCCACACTGCAGCTATTTAACATTAAATGACACAGAGAAACAATATGGTTGGAATCTCTTTCAGAACTAATTTTTCCAGATGATGAACAATAAAAACATTGACAGCCAATCAAAATCCACCAGACTGTAAATAGCCTGAGCATTTAAATGCAGACAACATAACTGCAGCACACGCTTATAATAAACATAATGTTATTTAATGTTAGTATGAAAAATTAATGGTTAAAATAGTTATCATTACAGTTCTTGCTCTTGGTGTGAACAGCTTCAAGTGATCTGATTTGGCCAAATTAACTGAAGATCTGATTTGTCATGTGACAAGTTAGTGATGAGAGTGAGTGTTGACTGTAGAGGAGAAATTAAAAGATAATAAGTAAACATGCAAAAACTGGAAGACGGCAGTAAAGTACTGAGAGCAAATGTGCCACATGAGAGAAAGTGATGTGGAAGCTTTTGGAAGGGCAGATATTGTGGAGAGCTGATGAAGAAGGACTTAGTAGTCTGTGAGAAATCCTGCAAGACAGGAAGAAAGAGAATTGATCACATGATGAACAACAAAAACATTGACAACGACAGATGGCAGACAACAACATACTGTAACTGCTGCATGTATAACAGTAAACAGAGTGTTATCATCTTGGTGTAGATGCTAAAATAGTTATTATCATAGTTCTTGTTCATAGTGTGAACAGCTTTAGACATCATTTACTGTTAGAACAGGAAGAGACACTGGCAATTTGTAAAGGTTAATAAAGAAAGAACACAATGGACTAAATATAAACTTTGATACAAACACTCTGACTACTTACAATGGGCAAAATTAGCATGAGATTTCAGGCAATGGCCAATGACAAAAGTACGAGTGGTCATAGAATTTTGCCTTTGGAAATGTTTGCTTTTGCTTTTGGTCTTTTCCATAAATGCACAATATGGCCCAATTCAGATCCCATGACAGGCCTTCCTTTGGTCTTCCCTTTCAGCTGAAACAAAGAGAAATACATACATGTTGAGACAATGTGCTAAAAAGAAATTTGTGACCAAAATATTTAAGAGGAACGACTGTAAAGAAAATGTATTATTAACAGATAAAATAAGGATGTGTGCATTAAAGCAAATCAGTTATAGCTAAATGTCTTCAACATTACTGTGAAAATTTGAGTCATTGAAGGACTTGTTCAGCCTCCTTGGCAGCTTCTTCAAGATCAGCACTGGGAGCTTCGAGTTCAAGTTCCCTGTTAATTCTAGCAGCTTTCTGACAGAATTGGTCAAAATTATGAGATTATAAAAATGTCATGATGAACCACAGAAAGAGAGAGCAAAACTATGTGTAAATTAATTATGGATTACATTTTGGAAAAATAGGAACAAGTGATGGCATTTACAAGAGATGGTTTCTTTAAAGAGCTGCTGGAGTAAGTGATCTGATGTAACTGCAAGACAGAAAAAAATTAAAGTACAATATTTACAATAATTAATTTATATAATTAAATAAAAAAAAAATATTAAAGGTGGCAAGCATTGTAATTACTGTGCTTTACAAATAGTATACCGTAAAATCACAGTTACTAGTAAAACTATGTTTACAGTGGTGAAACCATGGTAAGCGTTATGGTTGTTGTGCTTCAACTGCAAATACCACAGTAAACCTATGGTTACTGAGGTAAAACCATGGTAAGCATTGGTTATTTTGCTTTAAAAACAAATACCACAGTAAAACTATGCTTACAGGAGAAAACTGAAGTCATTGCATTTGGAAGCAAAGAGGAAGTTCTTAAGGTGAATGCATGCCTTGACTCTAGGGGTCAAACAACTAAAAACCAAGTCAAGAATCTTGGTGTGATTCTGGAGTCAGACCTTAGTTTCAGTAGTCATGTCAAAGCAGTAACTAAATCAGCATACTATCATCTCAAAAACATTGCAAGAATTAGATGTTTTGTTTCCAGTCAAGACTTGGAGAAACTTGTTCATGCCTTTATCACAAGCAGGGTGGATTATTGTAATGGTCTCCTCACTGGCCTTCCCAAGAAGACCATTAGACAGCTGCAGCTCATCCAGAACGCTGCTGCCAGGATTCTGACTAGAACCAGAAAATCTGAGCATATCACACCAGTCCTCAGGTCCTTACACTGGCTTCCAGTTATATTTAGAATTGATTTTAAAGTACTTTTACTCATTTATAAATCATTCAATGGCCTAGGACCTAAATACATTGCAGATATGCTCACTGAATATAAACCTAACAGACCACTCAGATCATTAGGATCGAGACTGTTAGAAATACCAAGGGTTCACACAAAACAAGGGGAATCCGCTTTTAGCTATTATGCTGCCCGCAGTTGGAATCAGCTTCTAGAAGAGATCAAATGTGCTAAAACATGAAGTACATTTAAATCTAGACTCAAAACTCATCTGTTTAGCTGTGCATTTAATGAATGAGCACTGTGCTACGTCCGAACTGATTGCACTACGTATAATCCTTTTCTATTTTTAACTGTCTTACATTTATTTTAAATCAATTTTTAAATCATTTTAAAAGTTTTTATTTTTTTTTTGTTTTTTTATTGTTGTGATTATTGTTTTTATGATTATTCTACTGCCTTTTTTGTGAATTATTGTTTTTATTATTGTTTTTATGATTATTCTACTTCCTTTTATGTAAAGCACTTTGAATTACCTTTGTGTATGAAATGTGCTATATAAATAAACTTGCCTTGCCTTGCCTTACAGTGGTAAAACCATGGTAAATGTGGCTGTTGTGCTTTAACTACAAATACCACCGAAAAAACATGGTTACTGAGGTAAAACCACGGTAAACGTTGTGGTTGTTGTGCACTGGTTACACATAATATGGTCAAGCAACTGTTACTATTGTAAAAATATGGTATATGTGCAGACTTTTACAATGATCATGCTTATCACGTGATATTGGGTTGGTTGATTTGTAAAGCTGTCATCAGCCACATGAACATGATTAAAACGGTTATTTATTTACCTATTTCAAAACTGCAACAGTTAGAAGTTAGCTTAGGCTAATGTTAGCAGCTGTGCTAACGCAGCAGCTGACTGTGCTACTAACTAATTTGTATACACTTCCATTTAAACACATGACCCCATGTAAGGAGATGCAGAAGCACCGAAATAATTAAAATAATAATCTCATTACAAAACAAAAGATTGTTGCCCTTACTTCCCTGTTTGAAGGTGTACAAGCACCAGGTGAACTGGGCAAACCGAATGCCAAAAACACACGGCTGAAGTGTCAAACAAAAGAGCTACAGTAATTGACACTCCAACTTTCTTCAATACAAGAAAAACTGATCTGACTGCAGAGTTGAAGAGAGCACTGAACTTCCCACCCAGCACCAGACGTCATTTGGATGTTGTTTTTTGGGCTAAATCAAATCGGCCCATCATGGACTTCTTTTAGCCCAAAAATCGACATTGAAAATTGGTCATTGTTTGGTCCGTCGGACTGGGAGACTTAAATGTTTTATTCAAAGTCTGTTATGCAGGTTACATTTAAAAAACAGCCAGGTTTCAGTATTAAGTATCATCAAAATTACAATATTACAGTAAACTGTCATATATTGCCTGTTGAGGAGGAAAAGGACACAGCTTGAAATTCAGTATGAACACATAACCTGGTGCACAACTTATATTGTGTTTTTATTTTATTTTATTTTATTTTTAATGTATGTCTACATTAAAAGTGCCATTCCACCGGAAGTGACCGGCAGCGTGAACTAAATAAAGATAAATGTTTTGCCGTGTGATGTGTTTATTGAACCAATCAGATAAGAGTAAAGTCTCATTTGATTGGCTACAAAACATGGTGGACCCGCCCTCCCCCTCACACTTGCAAAACTCAGTGAGTGAGAGAATCATGCCAAAAGTGTAAGCGCAGATAAAGCTAAAGATAAAACGGAGCTGTACGTATCGGATTATTTCAGCAATTTTGTGTCCTACATACACAAGTCATTTAGACATTTGCAACAGTTTGTTTTTTTACACATACAGATTGGTCCTACGCAGTCAATCTGTTTTGCAGTTCTTTAAACTGTTGTTTTTGTGTGCAAATCGCTGTTCACAGGCTTGCAGTGCTTTTGACCGTATTTTAGCAAAAAGAATGTGCCAAAAGTGTAAGCGCAGAAAAATGGAAGTCGGAAGAATGCAGATCGTATTTATTTTGCGAAAGCATGAAGCTGCAGTTTCACGATACATGAATTACACTTACGAGTAACAGTAAAATGCTGCAAATCTTTTTTTCTTACGCTTGAAACGTGAAACGCTTACAGTCTTATGTACACTTGCACAACACATACTCTTCACATGCAAATCTTTATGGCATTATTTTATCTCCATAGATCTGCCATAGCTTTTTGTTCAGTGTGGCCAAGCTTTTCTGCAGTGAAGGCTCCTCGGATGGTCTATATATATATATATATATATATATATATATATATATATATATATATATATATACACACTATATGCCAAAAGTATTCGATCCATCCAAATAATCTGAATAGGTGTTCCACTCCACATATAAAATCACGCGGACTACTGCCACCCTATTAACAGGGAAATCTCGCTAAATACGAATAGTTCACAAAAAAATAGTTCACAAAAAAAGACACACAGGAACTTAGTTTCAAAAAAAGGAGTTGAGACGTGGATACCAAAAAGTACAAAGTTTATTTTACAAAATATGAATTCTAAAAGTCAATAAAAGACACAGGAGTCAGGCTGTAATAACATGGAAGACAATTGGAAACAAATAGAAACAATGCGACCGAGGCTTACCGAAGACAGGTAATCTAATTACTGAATATAATCGCTAGGTCTCAAAAATCTCACCACCCGGTGCACAAGTCACACACACACACACACACACACACACACACACACACACACACACACACGATCAAATCAATGTGAACACACTGCACTCCGTGTTCGAATCCCACCACCACACACGAGGGCCAACTAGTAGCCTGTCCGGAAGCCTCGATCCTGCAACACAATTAACAAACAATCAGAAAACAAATCAAAAAATGATAACAACTAGCTCTTACACAAAAGAAAAATACACAAAAAAAACCCAAAATATACAAGGTTGGTTAAACACAGACCTAATATAATGATATGCTATGATCTACATCAAAATGTGGCAGATATTTACACCACCAATGAAATCAATACAAATATAACAAAAATATCAACAAAACAAAATTAGAGGCTGCTAAGCAAGACCAACAAAGTTAAATAAACTTTACAAATAAAGCAAAAGCAGCAAAAATACAAACTGAAACACAACCAATGAAATCAATACAAATATAACAAAAATATAACAAAATTAAATGCTGCTAAGCAAGACCAACAAAGTTAAATAAACTTTACAAATAAAGCAAAAGCAGCAAAAATACAAACTGAAACACAACTTAGAATAAACAAAACAAACAAAACAACTGACAAATAATTTTAAGCAAAAATATACCACACAAACGAAAAACAAAACAATTAAACCACTTCAACAACCAGAATGAACAACGAATCTCGTTGGGACAGGATAAATAAAAAAACCAAAAGAATAATACAGCTACACATTGGAGGACCAGTGTAGCATCCAGGAAATCACGCCGACAAAACAGCAGCATCAACAAATGTCACCCTGCAGGCTCTGTTACATGCAATGGACCCAGATCACGCTATTCTTCCCAAGAGATAACATTAAATTACTTGTCACATAACAAAGGAATCTGCCGCAGCATTAATTGTTCTACATACCTTCTCGTTATGATCATTCCTACGCATCCACTCACATGCAGCCGCAAACATGAAAGGACATCAAAGCGCCGATCCCGCACGGGATTACGGAGGGAGAACTTTAAGGCAGCGAGAGAAAACGGCCGCCATACAAAGAACCACAACTGATGCTCTCCATAAGGAAACTATAAACCAAATACATTAAATGAATTATCCCAAGCCACACATCATGATGCTAATGGGTTAGCCAAACAACGCATACCTGTAAGAGCGGAAGGGGCAAACGCGGAACTGGCGAACCTCAGGCAGTGACGCACAACCGGTGCTCGAACACACATCTGGTGTCGTACAATCCCCTCCTATATATACCCCCCGAAACTATGTGATTGGACAACTCATATTTCGCTTATTATTATTCAGTTCCTCTCACTACAATAGGATGCCACCTGTGCAACAAGTCCAGTCGTGAAATTTCCTCATTCCTAAATATTCCACAGTGAACTGTCAGCTGTATTATAAGAGTCAATCACTACAGACCTCCAAACATCATGTGGCCTTCAGATTTGCTCAAGAACAGTGCACAGAGAGCTTCATGGAATGGGTTTCCATGGCCGAGCAGCTGCATCTAAGCCATACATCGCCAAGCAATGCAAAGCGTCGGATGCAGTGATGTAAAGCACGCCGCTACTGGACTCTAGAGCAGTGGAGACGCGTTCACTGGAGTGACGAATCGCGCTTCTCCATCTGGCAATCTAATGGACGAGTCTGGGTTTGGCGGTTGCCAGGGGAATGGTACTTGTCTGACTGCATTGTGCCAAGTGTAAAGTTTGGTGGAGGAGGGATTATGGTGTGGGGTTGTTTTTCAGGAGTTGAGCTTGGCCTCTTAGTTCCAGTGAAAGGAACTCTGAATGCTTCAGCATACCAAGACATTTTGGACAATTCCATGCTCCCAACTTTGTGGGAACAGTTTGGAGCTGGCCCCTTCCTCTTCCAACATGACTGTGCACCAGTGCACAAAGCAAGGTCCATAAAGACATGGATGACAGAGTCTGGTGTGGATGAACTTGACTGGCCTGCAGAGAGTCCTGACCTCAACCCGATAGAACACCTTTGGGATGAATTAGAGCGGAGACTGAGAGCCAGGCCTTCTCGTCCAACGTCAGTGTGTGACCTCACAAATGCGCTTTTGGAAGAATGGTCAAAAATTCCCATAAACACACTCCTAAACCTTGTGGACAGCCTTCCCAGAAGAGTTGAAGCTGTTATAGCTGCAAAGGTTGGCCCGACGTCATATTGAACCCTATGGATTAGGAATGGGATGTCACTTAAGTTCATATGCGAGTCAAGGCAGGTGAGCAAATACTTTTGGCAATATAGTGTATATGCATATATATATACACTACCGTTCAAAAGTTTGGGGTCAGTAAGACTTGCAATAGTCTTTAAAGTAGTCTCTTATGCTCATCAAGGCTGCATTTATTTGATTAAAAATATAGGGAAAAAAACAGTAATATTGCAAAATGTTTTTACAATATAAAATAATGTTTTTTATTTTAACATACTTTAAAATAGAATTTATTCCTGTGATGAAAAGCTGAATTTTTATCAGCTGTTACTCCAGTCTTAAGTGTCACATGATCCTTCAGAAATCATTCTAATATGCGGATTTATTATTAGAACGATCAATGTTGGATAATATCAACAGTTGTGCTGCCAAATATTTTTTGGAACCTGTAATTTTTTTTTTTAAATTCATTTCATGAATAACAAGTTTAAAAAGTACAGTGTTTATTCAAAATATAAATATTTTATAACAATGTAAATAATTTATTATTAACTTTTAAGAAACTTTTAATTATTAACTTAATACATCCTTGGTGAATAAAAGTATTATCCTTGGAAACAATAAAAATGTACTGACCCCAAACTTTGAACGGTAGTGTAAAAATAATATATATATATATATATATATATATATTTTTTTTTTTTTTTTTTTTTTTTTTTTTTTTTTTGTGCCAGTTAGTAACAGGAGACACAGTGAGTGAGACTGCCATCCCTGTTGGTCCTGCTTCACAGTTTGCAGTATTAGGTCCTCAGACCTTGAGATTTAACTGCTGTGCGACTGTGTGGAGCACCATTACCCTTTCTGACCAATTGTCTACCACAGCATATACCTCAATAGATTTGTTCCCACTGGTGGTGACTTGTTGACCTTAATGAAAACCTTCTGGCTGTAGACAGGGTGATGTCCTTGATGGTGTTAATCAGGCAGGAGTTCTCATTAGTGTCTGTGTCATGTTTGTGGCTATCTGCTGGAACTCCTGTTTTATGATAACATTCTCTACTTTACAGACTTGTAATGCAGATTTAAAAAAAAAAAAAAAAACTCTGGCAGGTGTTGAATGCAGCTGTGAGGCTCATCATTCTCTTTTTGCATCTCCTTTCATGTAAACCACTGGTTCCTCATCCTGGTCCTGCAGAACCCCAAACAGTGCAAATTTTTGATGTCTTTCTTATCTGACACACACCTTTGAGGTCTTGGAGTCTTTACCAATGAGCTGTTGAGTTGAATCATCCAAACTGTGCAGTTTTAGGAGTTCTCCAGGACAAGAATTGGGAACTACTGATAAGGCTGTCAGGCCTTTGGATGCAACTCTTCATTTCTCTCTCTGTAAGTCTCCCTGTGCATGTTACCATTCATTCTGTAACACCAGATCACTGAACAGTGAATTTTGACTTATTGCTGTGGAGACAACCAGAGTATCTGGCTCTATAAAGGATTTCATCTGCAGCAATTTATGTTCAGAAGGACCACTTGTGATTAAGATTTAAATTCAACGAATAATTCGGGTCGATTTGAACCTCTGTAGACAGTCATTCGGAGCAGTTTAAAGACATCAAGTTTTGGAAATTCAGTCAGAATTGCAGATTTCAGAATGTTTTTCAGCGAGTTTACTGATGATAATTCAAATGCAAATAGATGTGGTTCTGGAACAAAACACAGAAATACACATACATGACTTATGCATTTACATTACCCACCTTAAAATTTACTCTTAAAAGTACATATTTTCCAAAACGTTACATAACTAAATGTAGCGAATGTAGTGCATTACTATGAACCTCTGATTTTGAGTAACTAAAATAATAATAGTAATTAAAAAAATAAAATAAAATAAAATAAAATAAATGAATAAAGAATTGATAATAAAAATAGTATTTTTATAGTCTTCTCTTCAATTTTTTTAGAAATATCACAGAATGACACAGCTGCATTTATTATTCAAACTTTCTACTACTTGTAGCAGCTCTTCTGTTTCTTCATCTTTCTGGGCTTTCAGGTGTTGATAGAGTTTTTCCAGTAATTTCTGTTGTCTCTGATATTCTTCCAGCATCTGTTGGAGCTCCTGAATGTGCTGCTCTTTTCTCTCTATGAAATCATTCAGATCTTCTGCTTGTTTTCTGGCTTCATCTTCATGTTTCTTCATTATGACTTTTATTTTCTCTTCATATTTCTTTTTTATTTCATCTCGCTCTTTCTCTTCTCTTTCTTTTCTCTCTCTTTCTTCTTTTTCTCTTCTGTTGATCTCCAGTTCTCGAACTTGTTTAAGATGTTCAATCAGTTTTGTCAGTCTCTTTCTCTCTTCCTCTCGTCTCTGATCATCTTCTTGATTTCTTTTCTCCCACTCCATTTTCCTCCTTTGCTCCAGTTGTTCATAATGTATTTTCATTTCAGTTATCTTTTCTTCATATTCTCTCTCTTTTTCTTCTTGTTCTCTTTTCTGTTTCTTTCTCTCATACAGTATTTTTTGTCGTTCTTCTTCTCTCTCTCTTTCAAATCTCTTTCTCATTTTCTCCAGTTCTTCTTGTTTTTCTCTCAATTGTTCCTTGTGTTTCTCTTTTCTCTTTTTCTTCTTCTTCTCGTTCTCTCATCTGTCGTTTCTTTTCATCCTCCCATTCTCTCTGCTGTTGTTGAATTTCCTCTTGAATCTCTTTTCTGCCATTTTCAGCCTCTTTTATTTTTCTTTCCCATATCTGTCTCTCCTCCTCTTCTTCTTTATTTCTCCTTTTCTCCTCAGTTTCCCTTCTTTTAGTTTCCTCTTCTTGTTTCTTCTGTAATTTTGCTATAATATGTTTTTGTTCATTTCTCATCTTTTCTTGATCTTGTCTGTATTTCTCTTCTCTCCTTCTATCTTCTTCTTCTCTTTCTTTTTGCTGTTTTTCATACTGTAACCTCTGATTTTCCATCTCTTTCTTCATCTCGTCTATTTTTTGATGATATTCAGCCCTCTGCTGTTTTTCTTCTTCTAATCGTTTCTGGTTTTCAGTCTCTTGTTTCTTCTGTTCTATTTTCTCTTTTTCTTCAAACTCTTTTCTGAGTTTTTCCAGTTTTTCTCTAAATTGATTCTGCATTTTTATTTTCTCCTCATCTGCTCTTTCTTTTTCTTCCTCGAGTTTCTTCCTCAGGTTTTTCATGTCCATTTCATATCTAGCTTGCAATTCTTCTCTCTGTGTCTGAATTTCTCTCTCTCTTTCTTTCAGTATTTCCTCCATTCTCTTTTTAATGGACATCTCTGCCTCCTCAAACATGCTGTTAGTGAAGTATCGACTCTCAGCTCTATTTTTCAGCTCTTCTATCATGTTTAACAGTTGAATCACTTGACTTCTGTCTCCTTTTTCTCTGTTATTGAAAGACAGGAATCTGTTTCCACAATCTCTGATCAGTTTCTTCAGTTCTGCTGATTTACTTCTCTTCACATAATCTTGTATGGATTCATTCTCAAGATCATCTCCTCGAGTGAACAGAACAATGCTGAACTGAGCAGCTTTTGGACCAAAGATCTTCTTTATGAGATCTACAGTGTCCATCTCCTCTTTGGTGAATCGTCCCACACTTAACACAATGACAAACACATGAGGTCCAGGTGACGACAGTGAAACACATTTCATTATTTCTTCCACCACTTGATCATTTTTCAGTGTTGTGTCAAAGAGACCTGGAGTATCAACAACAGTTACCAATCGACCTTCAACTTCACCAACTCCCTTATGTGAAACAGTCGTCACTGAATCTGTGCTTAATTGGCTCTGAAACTCATCTCTTCCCAGAATAGTGTTTCCTGTTGCACTCTTCCCACTTCCTGTCCTCCCGATCAACACAATCCTCAGACCCTCCAGATCATCTGTCTCACTTTCAGCACCTGAAAATCATGGAACAGTTTATGTAATGATGTCATGCAGGCTTAGGTTTAGTATTTGTCATTACAGAGTGAGAAATTGCATGATTCTGTATATGAGTTAACTGTCTAAATAAATCAAACTGAATGGGGAAGTGATTCAGAATATTAAAGGCCATAACTCAAAAATTCATTCATGAGTCAAACATTGCTCTGATTCTACATTCTTATGAAGCTGCAAATGCCAAAATTAAAAAGTCACTCACCATATGACTGAATTTTCTGCTTTAACTCTTTGATTTCATCTTCCATTCTCTTCAGTTCTTTCTTATGTTGTTCCTCCAGTTCATGTCTGATTCTGTTCTCTTGAGCTTTCACATACATCTGAAGTGAATATGGTTCAGTCTTCATGTTCTCTATATAATATAGTAGATCTGGGATCTGTCTTGAGTTTTCAGGTTCATTTAACCCCATCACTCTGTACTGACCTCCACAACCACTGATTAAACTCTGAGATTCTGGGCTGGACTTGACTAAATCCGTCACTTGTCCTTCAACAGACAGACTTGGGGTAAAGAACAGCATAAAATGCTCTCTGGAGTCAAATATCTTCTGGATTTCCTCTATTTCTGCTTTGTCTCCATCAGTCAGTGGAGCATCTGGAACAATTATGATGAAAACATGAACTCCAGGATAACTGAGTGACACACAGCTGAGAGTCTGATGCATCACTTCCTCCTTTGAGAGCTGATTGAGAGCTGGAAGCTCCACCAGACTGATCAGATGATCACAAATTATCCTCTTTTTCTTTACACACTCTTTGCTGCTCTCTCTGCTCTGATGTGAAAGTTCAATCTTTTTCCCTCTTAAGAATTTTGACACAGAGACTGTGAGTGATCCATCACTTCCACACAACACCAAATTCAGCTTCTGTTTTCCATGAAAATGCACTGAAAGTGAAATATATATTAAGAGACATTAGACTCAAGCCTTTTTACTATTGCTGTTCACTTCATTAAACAAAACCATTTTCATGATTTCACTACCATCAAGAATGGCATTATCTGAACACAGTAATGATATTATTTTTACTTGTTGAATGCTCTACACTGTAAAAAAAAAAAAACAATTTGTTGAGTCAAATTAAAATAATTTGTTACCTGGCTGCCTTAAAATTTTAAGTTCAGTCAACTCCAAAAAAGTTTCTTTAACTTGAAATGTTAAGTTATGTTGTGAGAACTTGTGAGATATTTGAGTTGGTTTAACTTAAAATTTAAGGCAGCTGGGTTACTTACCCAGCTTTTAAGTTTAACAAACACAAATATCTCAGTTGTTACTTGGTATAACTTAACATTTCAAGTTGACTAAACTTATATGAGTTGACTGAACTTAAAATTTTAAGGCAGCAGGGTAACAAATTATTTTAAGCTGACTCAACAAATTGTGTTCTTTGTTTTTTACAGTGTAAGAAACATTAGGGTTTTTGTAACTTTTAAATAATGTCATAATGACAACAGGAAACTGGACATTTTAAAATTCATTAGAATATTCAAAAAATAATCTGAAAACATTCCAGCTGCTCCCAGGAAATAACATATAAATATTATAACATAATACACAACTACTGACAACACATACACCCTTGTTACCTGTAGTGCACCGTGAAGTGCAACATTAAACAATTTTAGTTATGCTGCAATAGATATGTTCATTGCAATTTTAAAATGTTAACAGAACTCTTCTAAAAATAGAATACAGAAGAAAAAAATAATTTACAGCCATTTATACAAAGTACAAAGAACAGAAAAAAAAAAAAGAAAAGAAAAAAAAAAGAAAAAAAACTAAAACAAATCATGTTCTAAATGTAATTTTTCCTTTCAGCTGTGGGCAGGAGTCGACAAATTTCTGGAGATCTTTTGCATATACTTGCAAAGTTGTCCCTGCAGTATATGAAAGAGCAGAAAAGTCCTCCCCTTCTGATGCAATTTTCACCTGTGATCACAATTAGAGAATAGGACATTGCACAAAAAAAATAAATAAATAAATGAATAAATAAATAAAAATAAAAATAATTTTATTTATTGCACAAAACATATATTTGATATTTAATATTTTAAATATAAAAATAAAGAGTTCTGTAAGGAATCTGTGTCCACACAGAACTATATATATATATATATATATATATAATAAAACAACAGGTTACTGGAAAATAACAAACAAGAACTTAATAGTAAAACTAAATGGAGAACATGCACTCCCCTCTGATGGGCTTCAATTCACCTTAACCCCTGGGTATACCCTATACCTTACGAAAATGAAACATGTTTATACTGTAGTAAAAAAAAAAAAAAAAAAAAAAAACATTTTTACTATAATTAATTATAATAATGTGTACCACAAAACAAAAATTGTGGTTAAAAGCTTTTCAGCCCTTTTGCATATTTAGCATTTTTACAATTAAGTTTTTTTTTTTAGGAAAACATTCCAGGATTTTTCTTTATACAGTGGACTTTCATGGTGGCCAGCGAATTGAAGGTTAAAAAATGCAGTTTCAGTGAAGCGTCAAAGGGCTCTACACGATCCCAGTTGAGGAATGAAGATCTTCTCTAGCAAAATGATCTGTCATTTTCTTAAAAAAATATATACAATAATCTACTTTTTAACTACAAATGCTGGGCAAGCATTAGCTCTGCGATGCGCCTGGACGT
Source organism: Labeo rohita (assembly GCF_022985175.1). NCBI lineage: Eukaryota > Metazoa > Chordata > Actinopteri > Cypriniformes > Cyprinidae > Labeo > Labeo rohita. Next base: position 56,248 of record NW_026129317.1, read on the forward strand.
CTTCATTCTGTGATGTCAGAAAGGTCAAGCATGGCGTAGACGGAAGTGCACTCGGTGTTTACAAAGCCAACATGGAAAAAAACTCAAATGCCCTTTAGCAAAAAGGTAAAGCAATGATTTCGGACGATTTAAAGTTAGAGGAGAAAATGTGATGGAGTTTTTAACCGAACTACAAAAACTAGTCATGCGTGACCTTTCCAACAGGATTACGTAATGTGTGAAGAAGAGCTAGAAACTATATTGTAAACATGTATATATGTTTTTATTTTTTATTTTTTTATTTTATTTTTTAAGAAAGTGACCGATCGTTTTGCTAGATAAGACCCTTATTCCTCAGCTGGGATCATTTAGAGCCATTTGAAACATTGTTGAAACTGCGTTTTAATCTTCAATCTGCTGGCCACCGCTGAATTCCACTAACATTATATGGAGAAAAATCCTGGAAAGTTTTCCTCAAACTACTTAATTTTTTTGCAACTGAAGACAGAAAGAAAATAACAGGGTGAGTAAATAATCAGGACTTTTTTTTTTTTGTGTTATGAACTAATTATGAACAAATACAATAAAACAATGCCATGTGTTAAAATTTAGATGCTTTTCTGTACAATTTTTTTAATCAATTCACTCTAATGTTTGTGGGTAGGGCACTCATTTAAATTCAGGTATGAAGAGCTTTTAACCACATTTTTTGTAGCACAACCATGGCTGTTTTGTGGTACCCATCGTGTATCAATGTTTCAAATTTTTCTTTCTTTTTTTTTTTTTTTTTTTTTTTAAACTACTGTATAAACATGTTTAATTTTTTGTAAGGTATACTATAGGGTATACCCAGGGGTTAAGGTGAGTTGGAGCCCATCAGAGTGGAGTTGAGTGACACCTACTGACTGTTGCATGTTTTACTACTATATTTTACTGTTTTGAATTACTACTGTATTTAGTTTTACTATTAAGTTCATTAAAATAAAACAAACAATAAAACTTCTGTGAGGACACAAATTCCTCACAGATGGCTTTATTTTTATATTTGGTTAAATATAAGCTTTGTGCAACACTTCTTTACATGATTTTTTATTATTATTATTGTTTTGATTCTTTTTTTATTAATTAATTTATTTATTTATTTTGCAATGTCTTTTTCTCTGATTGTGATCACAGTTGAAAATTGCATCAGAAGGGCAGGACTTTTCTGCTGTCTCATTTACTGCAGAGAAAACTTTGCAAGTATATGCAAAAGATCTACAGAAATTTGTCAACTCCTGCCAACAGCTCAAAGGAAAATCTGACAGCATGCCTAATAAAAAATAAATTTAGAACATAATTTGTTTGTACATTGTATAAGTGGTTATATTTTTTTCTGCATTCTGTTCTTAGAAATGTTCTGTTAAAATTTTGTTAAATAATAAAAATCTCTTTGTTAACTTAAGGTCTTTGAACCTTTCATTTCACAGTGTCATACAGTTCATTGTTAGTAACTTTGAAACATATATTTTGTAGCATAACTAAAATTGTTTAATGTTACACTTACACATTAACTACAGGTAACAAGAAGGTAACAAGGGATCACTTTAAATTACAGCCCACGGATGTTACACTTACAAGGTAACTACAAGTAACAAAAGGGTAACAAAACACTACTTAAATTACAGCCCATGCACGGATGTTACACTTATACAGTAAATACAGGTAACAAAAGGGTAACAAGGCATCACTTCAAATTACAGCCCGCGGATGTTACACTTACACAGTAACTACAGGTAACAAGACATTGACCTGATTTCTGCTCGAGTGCCGTCGGATTGCATTGTCTGTGGGGATGAAGACAACAACTTCCATAATTAAACTACTCCTTTGTTTCTTATGTTTTGAATATGTGGCCTTTAGACATAAATACAGAAACAGTCCTCCAAAATTATCTCACACTTTGCTATTGCTGCCAAAGTTGCTGTCAAATCATTAAATTAACTTACTGCTGGGGATGTCGACATTCTTACTAGGACTTTTGTCCTTGTTACGTCCTTGTGTTGTGTTAATGTCTCTGTTTATTTTTCTTTTCCTATAGTTTCTCTTGCTTTTCTTTTTACTTTCGCTTTCATAGTTCCCATTAGTTCACACCCCTCATCTGGTTCCCGTGTTCCCGTGACTTCACTGACCAGCCCTCTAATCTCATCGGTGCCCCGTGAATAAACGTGGAGAGAAGACGCCGCTCGCGAGGGTCTAGACACCTCGACTTCGTTCTGTGTGTCATCCTGTGTCACAAAGATGTTTCTCCCCAATTTAATGTTACTTCCATTTTCTCCTTGACTGACCACCTAGGGTTGTAACAATTAATATTCTGCCTAATAGAACCGGACTTTGGGGTCAAACGCCCTGAGTTTGACACCACTGCTTTAAACCCTACCTTCATCACTTCTGTCTTTCTGGATCTCTTTGTGTTTTTCATTGTATTGGTGGTGAAAGCGCTCTACATTTCTGTCCCTTGATCTGCTCTGATCTTCATCCACTGATATTCCTGTAATATCTTTATATATTTCACATGTGAGATATTCTTCCTGGGTTCCTTTGAATATCTCATCAACACTCTTGAATATGTCAGAGTGCCATTCTGATTTTTCTTTTCCAAGCTGCAGATGTCTTCTTCCACACTCCTTTATTAACTGATGAACTGCTGTATGCTTTATCGTAGGACTCATATGTGACTCGTAAGTCACGTCATCAGTCGTGATCACTAAAGTCTGTTTAAATGCCTCTACACTGAATTTCTCCAGCACATATTTCACTCTTCTCATGTCCTCTTGAGTGAAATCTTTATACTGCAGTATGATTATGAACACATGAGGTCCTGGATCAGACAGATTCACACACTCTCTCACTGTCTGTGTGATCTGATGATCTGAGATGTTTGTCTGGAGCAGCTGAGGACTGTGGATGATGATCAAGTGTCTGTCCTTCAGTCTTCCTGCGACTCTCTCAACAACATCTGGAGGAGCTTCACTGTCAAATGCTGCTCGTCCTAATATGAAGTTTCCAACAAGACTGTTCTCTGACACGCTCTTTCCCAGCAGGACAAGCCTCAGCTCGCTCACTGAAACACACAACACATTTCTCAGGAGAAAAGGACTATTGGACCTGATGCTTGTGCATAAACATATTAAATTTCACATACATAATTTGTAAGTTTGTTAGTTGTCTTATTTAGCATTAATAACACACACACACACACACACAAAGACTTTGATCTTTGCTGTGTTAAATAGCTCAGAATATTTATCAGTAAACTGTAAGACATAAATACAGAAACAGTCTCAGAAACTATCTCACACTTTGCTATTGCTGTCAAAGTTGCTGTCAAATCATTTAATTAACTTACTGTCGGGGATGTCGAAAATGTAACTAGTTCTGTCCACTGCAAAACAAACAAACAATCAAAAAAAAAAAAAAAAAAAAAACAAGAACACAAGAACACAATCACAAACTCTTAGTGAACCTGGTAAAATTATGATGTGAACTATATGATTTTGAAATTATTACAACTATTTAATATAAATACAGAAATATCAGTGACGTTGAAAGACAGTTGAAGACACACCTTTTCCTAGTGCATTTAAATCACATTTCTATTTTGATGCATCATTTAAGAAAAAAGGCCACTTCTACACTTCACTTCTTCTCTAGCTTGTGTACTACTCTGCCATACTAATTTAGCAATCCTCACTGAAACAATAATAAACAAGACATACATTAAGCAAATCAATCATCCTGGTGTTTCTGTAACATGGCAGCTTTTGTATTTTATAAGTATAGTTTGTCAACTCATAGGTTTTTAACTTTAACAGTGCTGAATATTAGGACAATTTGTATATTAAATATCTATCATGACCTGCACACAATGATTCAGAATGATAACATCAAATATCAACAATTTTAATGTTAACCGCATAAATCACTCTGACTTTAATAGAATAATCATGTTACACATATAAACAAATATGCCTGAAATAATGAAGAAACCCAAAATAATAGGCGAATTTATAAGGCACTCACATTTCTTTATTCCCCTCGCTGTATTACATGTTCCTGGAAAAGTCCAGAAACAACACAAAATAACCACTACTGACAGCACAATTGCACAATTATGAAACCAAACACAAACAGGCGTCACATTTAAAGTCCGCTTAAAGACAGTAAAACACTGAAAAAAATACTATTAAATATGTATGTTTTACGTAGATTACTGCTTTCTCTACCGATGTACGTACTTTAAGCAAGAGCGTCCAACTGCTAAAACAATTTAAGTTAGATTCTGATGGATAATTGAAGACATTTTTAACATGCTATACACATAAATGGCTTAAACTCAAATCTTACTTAATCGTATGTGCGCCATGAATCCAAATATGTGTTCCTGCAGCCTTGTGACACCAGTAAGGGGACACCTTACAGTTTGTGGGGTTAGAAATAATTTCAATACAACCCATGTGAAGCTAAAGGTCCGCCCATTTGGAGCTCATTCAGACCTCCGTTATTCATAGCTTGCACGTGGCGTCGCGTCAAACCCGTAGGAACGCCCACATGGAGAGCAAAACAAAGCTTTCGTCCACTGACCGCCACTTAGTTTCACAGTGTTTACTAACGTAACGGCGATATTAAAAACTGAAATGAAGAATCCACTTTTATTATGATGCATATTATATACAAGCGAACAGATGAGCCCAAAATATGAGCGCAACACACTAACTTAAAGCGTTCAGATCATATTCTGAGCTCATATCTTTATGTAGTGGGCTATGCATTATCATAAGGTGTATATTAGATCTTTTAATACCACTGTTTTAGTACATTAAGACACTTCTTTCTTTTCATTCTGTGGATGATTTGAGCTTTTTATGTGAGATGATAGAAAAAAAAATGTAATAGACTATATGAATGCAACAAAATAATAAATATTTTACTATGTACAAATAGTGCAAACTATTGTCACACAGACAATAAGTAAATGAATAATGAATAATAAGTAAATGAATAATAATACTCTCATTAGTCTTTTTTGTTGTTGTTAAATGATACGTTTTGTTAAGTGATACATGACGTATAACATTGTCATGAGGTTAAACAATATTTTTTTAGATAGTACCAGTCTATACACAGAGTAGGCCTAATAATTTTCCTTTACACCACAAACAATGTTTACATGCATATATATGTGTGTGTGTGTATATATATATATATAGATATATATATATATATATACAGTTGTCAACATTTGAAATGGATCAAAAAAGTTCATCAAAGTTGTCCTATACGACAAAAACAGGTATTGTTTTGGTTTAAGGACAAGTTTGATGAAAGGTTTTGATCCACTTCAAATGTTGACTACTGTATAGAAGGAAGCAGAAAGCAGCAAGTAGTATCTTGATATTTCCCAACCTTTGATTTTTTTCGCATATTTTACCTCTCAGTTGTGAGAGATATGCATTTTCTGCCATGTGGCGCCCTACCTAGAAAACTGTCCACTAGCCACCACTCTATTGCAACATTACTGGACTGTAAAATAAAAATATAATTGAATAATATGTGTTTTTGTTTATTTGTTTTTAATATTCCCAATTTATTAAAATTACTATGGTTAAATCATGGTTAGTGTAGCAAAACCAGGGCTAATTTGTGGTTTGGTTAAAAAGTCAATGACTTGTCACCATCTTCTTTCAAATTGTTTGCTGTGAAATATTTTTAGCAGCAGTGATGATGGTAAGACACTCCTACTTTATTCAAGAAGACAAAATAACTGATTTCTGAAATTACATTTAATTGTTTGTGCAGCTATGACTGCATTGCCAACAGTTTAAAATGACAAATAATTGTTAAAATAAATGTATTTGCATTTGTGAGTGTTGAGATGTTATGAAATGCTTCTCTTAACAAAAAGCTGTGTGTCAGATTTAAAAAGAAAGACTGAATCTTGGACTGAAAGCAAGGTTTAACTTTTATTCATCCGTTCTCTTATATCTTGAATACACTCGAGTTCAGGAGTTACTCAGTGTAATCCAGAACACACTCAGATGATAAATGTATCATTTATATCATGAAGGAAGCATGTGGTTGGAATAATGTCTTTCAACTGCCGGTCTGCATGCAGAATTTGTTCAGGATTTCAATATAACATGTTTTATACATTTTATTATTATTATTATTATTTAAATGACTGTTTTACAACAAGCACCTATAGCAGAGATGTTAAAAAACCTGATTAAAGTAACTGCACACACTGTAAGTTATTTCCTTGAAATATGAGTTACATTGCATATTACATATCATTTTTTAACTGTAAAAAACATTGCATTCAACTGACTTAACTGCAGGGGGCAGTATTGTTGCAAAAATACAACATAAAAAATACAATATAAATATAATATATGTGTTTGTTTGTTTGTATTATTAAACAACAATTTTGTAATCCAAACTTATTTGTAATTTGTAACTTAGTTATAACTTATTTCTTATTATATCATTTAAAAATGTTAGTATCTAAAGCTAATTTAACCTCTAAACATACAAAACAATACAACAAATACAAAGCTATACAACAATTCAGTTTTGTTAACCTGCACAACAGTGGCTCAATAACAAGGCTATATAATTGTCCTGAAAGCGGACAGCCTTGCCTAATACCTCTTAACACTCAATCCTCCACAATCTTTCACAATCACAAAAACTTTAGAATATAACAGTTGAATATATGATATAAAATTCTTTCTGAACCCAAAATGTATGTGATTGGTCCTATCGAAAGCTTTCTTTTGGTCTAACGAAAGCACACCCAGGTCAACATTATTAAATTGATTAACATCAATTACATCTCTTAAAAAAAACCAAATTAAAAAAAAAAAAAAAAAAAAAAAAAAAAAAAAAAAAAAAAAGATTGTCCATAATTGATCTATTAGGGATACAATGTGTTTGATCTCTGTAAACCAATAATTCCAAAGCATGTCTCAGTCTATTTGCTAAACATTGAAAGTGTTTTATAGTCCATACACAGTAAAGAGACAGGTCTCCAGTTCTTTAAAAGGCATAAATCCCCCTTTTTAGGGAGCAAAGAAAGGACTGCTCTTCGACAACTTGTAGGAAGTAACTTGTTCCTTATGCTTTCTAATAATACTTCATATAAGTAATTTCCTAGTACGTTCCAGAACGATTGATAAAAAACTGCTGGCCATCCATCAGGTTTGTACTGCTGCTTTCACCAAAGAAGTAGAATGTGAACTATAATTTTGACAAAAGATCCTTATATTTGCTTTACCAACCTCCCACCACATACATACATTTTCAAAATAATCCATTTTTAGCTTCCCATCATTCCAATTTTTTTTACAAAATAAAACATCGTACAATAGTTTGATATTAAAATGGAAAAACAATTTGGCTTTGAAGTTCTTTTCATAATATCAAATGATGATCTGAAAACCCAACCGGTAAGATCGAAACATCCGTAATTTTAATATTCTATTCTTCACCTATACATAAAACCTGTCTAGTCTATTAGATACTTTAAGCCAGATAGACTGTTTAATTCCTGTATTTCTTCTTCTCCAAATATCTATTAGTTCAAATTATTTTAAAATATTTAACAGTACAACACTTGATTCATGATGAGGTTCCTCTCTATTTCTATCAAAAATAAAATGAACAGTGCAATTCCAATCACCTCCAATGATAATACAAACATTGGCATCAATTTTCTGAATAGCATTCCTTAACTTCTAAAAGTACCTCACACGCTCAGGTCCATTATTGGGTGCATAAACATTTATCAGTACAAACATAGAACCCTCATATTCCATCTTTAACAACAATATTCTTCCTTTTACAATTTCTCCCACAACCAAATTATTGACATTGATTTCTACAGGAAATAGAATGGCTATGCAGCACTTGTATTTGGCCCATGACTTAAAACACTTTTTCCTTGCCACCATTTACTCCATTCAGGTTCATTATCTAAACTAGTGTATGTTTCTTGTAAAAAGGTTACATTTATCTTTTTAATACTACATAAATCTGATACCATTGCCAATGTATTTCCATCTCTACCCTCATTTATATTTAAAGAGTCCACCCTCAACAGCTCCATAAAAGAAAGACAATATAAAGAGGACAGAAAAAGAATAAAAAGATGGGTTCGGTTTGTTCGAACGACCCACCCCATATTGCCAAAGTTTCAGAATTTGTAATTTTTTTTTTTTTATTAAAAAAAAAAAAGTGTTCACTTAAATAACAACGACATTTAAAGCCATAAAAAGTATTCAGTACCTAAATTAGTATAAGAATATCCCATTCATCCATAACGAGACAGCAGTGATTCTACAAGGGGTTACATTTGAGAGCTAGCGAGTTATAAATTAGAGTAAACAAAGTACACACACACACACACACACACACACGCACACACACACGTTGTGTTTACATGTTTTATGGGGACATTCCATAGGCGTAATGTTTTTTTATACTGTACAAACCCTATTTTCTATCGCCCTACACCTACCCTACACCTAAACCTATCCCTCACAGGAGACTTTTACTTTCTGAAAAAAACTCATTCTGCATGATTTATGAGCCTGTTTCCTCATGGGGACCTAAAAATGTCCCCACAAGGTCAAAATTTACTGGTATTACTATCCTTGTGGGTCCACATAACGTGATAAAAACCAGGTACACACACACACACACAAAGACATATGAGTACTGAATACTTGTGTGTTTGTCATTAGGGCTATATATTATACATTTTTTGCATTCTGATCTTTTTATGTAGATTTCAAGTATTTTAGATCATACAATAATACATTTATTTAAATTGCCATGGGTTTTGTGATATTTGCCATAAATGTAAAACATTGACTGGTCTAAAATTGTGAGATAGTAGCACCTGTTTGTACTTGTGGTGGGGCCTATCTGGGGGGAAATCCAGAGCTGTTTTTACTAGTTGTAGTTCTCAGAATACTCCCATCCTGCAAGCTGCAAATACAAGGTCTAAGAGTATTGGCATTGGTAATGGCACGAATACAACGTAACTAGCGATGTCTTTTGAGGACATGCACACAACATTTCTGGAACGTTTAGCCAGGCTTACACTACAGTAGTTTTAAAATCCTAACCGATTATGGAATCTGGTTGCAGCGTACAGATAAGGAGAATCTCTGCAAATTATCTTCTCTGAAATCTTAAACATGTACACACTACAACCCTTAGGAAAAAGAAGTTTATTCAAGTGTGCTATTAGTATACTTCTTTTAAACTAAAAATAGGAAAGTATACTTTCAGTCTACTTCTTATGTACTTCTCAGAAATGTCGTTTATATACTTCTCAGAAATATACTTAAAATGAGATTTAAGTATACTTGATTTATACTTAGAATAAGTCTACATATATTTGAGCTATACTTGTGCTCTGAGAATCTGTGATTTCATTTTTATACATGAGAGATGCTATTACACATCTTCTGTACAAAATTTCCAAAACACAAGTGAAGAAACCAAAACAGATGCTTCCACGCTGCAAAAAATGCAAATACATATTTTCCATTTTACGAAACATTTTGAGTCTCAAATACTAAAAAAATGCCATTTTCTTAAGAAACTAAAAACCCTTGTCAGACCAACAAAATTACACAGTTGTTGTCCCATCTAGTCAAACACAGTTGTCTGAGCAAAGAATTTCATATTGTTGAAATTTTAAGGCTTTGTAAGCTCCCAGCATGCATTGCAGCATGAATAAATTATCCAGTTACTGTTATAGGAGTAGTGTTTTTCTGTTTGCTGACTTCATTTAAACTTTTTTTGTTGTTGTTTTGTCATTATTGTTAGTTATTTGTTGTACTGTGACATAAAGATCTCATCTTTTTAATATTTGCTGATTGCCACCGTTCTTGAGGTTTGTGTATCTAGTTTTGAGGCCTAGATACTTTCAACCACTTATATCTACTTTGTGGATGTCTTGATCTTGTGAAGTGCTTTACAAACAAAAACAATGTTGTCAACATATTAGATTAAGTTATTCATAATGTCTTGTATATACAGATATTCATATAACGAAATATATACAAATTAATACCTAAATACGATCATAGTAGTATACTTAAAGTATGATATAAAGTTAAATAAAAAAAAACTTCGAGTATACCTGCAGTATAAATCTACTGATCTAGTAGTTCATTGAGACTGTACTTCAAAGTGTACTAAAATGCATAAAAAAGTATTTAATTAGTAAACTATCAGTATTCCTATTAGTTTACTTTTAGTATACTTGCAGTACAAACTGAAAACATAGATGTAAACTAGTTGTGTACTCAAAGTTTACTGCTGTTATACTTAAAGTATACTTAAAAGTATACTTTTATATACTAGAAAGTGGGCCAATTTAGTCCCAAGGAGTATTAAAGTAGTACACTGAAAAGTATACTACTAGTATGCTGATATTTGTATACTTACTACATAAAGTATACTTAAAAATATACTTGAACTTTACTTAAGTATACTTAATAAAATAAACTTGAAGTATACTTCTTTTTGGTAAGGGAAGATTTGAAAATCATGGCGCTTTACACACTACAAGATATTATTACAATAATTATGCCCGAGGGAGCATCCCACATGATCTCATGCAGCAGATCATCATTTCAGCAACTAATGTTTACATATGTTAGCTAGCATGCTAGCAGCTTTCTGTACTCACCCAGTACGTTCAAAACTACAGAGTACACTTTAAATATTGAAGCAAATTATTTAATGACACACCTGAACCAAATGACACAGTCAACGAGGCAAAACTAGGTCACGGAGCATTTGGAGAAGGAAAACACAACACGTCAGGTCAATGAGTATAACAATACACATTTAGTCTAAGATTAATTTTTTTCTTCAAAATAACAATTACAATCAAATAGAATCAAATGAAATACAAACTACAAGTAAGGGAAAGGTAAAGTATATAACACATGACATTTCATATACATATGACATTCATTATGATTCATTTATGATTTGCAAAACTACTACAGAATAACACATTTTATTTTTCAGTTTTTCAATTTCTTCTAGTAGTTCTTTTCTTTCTTTTTCTTTCTTGTGTTTCAGCTCTTTTATTTCCTTTTCTTTTTGGTCTTGTAGATCTTTTATTTCATCTTCTTTCTCTGCTTTCAGGTGTTGATAAAGCTTTTCCAGTAATTCCTGTTGTTTCTGATGTTCTACCAGCATCTGTTGGAGCTCCTGATCATGCTGCTCTTTTCTCTCTTTGAAATCATTAAATTCTTCTGCTTGTTTTCTGGCTTCATCTTGATGTTTCTTCTTCATTACTTTTATTTTCTCTTCATATCTCTTTTTCATTTCCTCTCTCTCTTTCTCTTCTCTTTCTTCTCTCTCCTTCTCCTCTATTTCTCTTCTCTTCATCTCTTCTTCTTGCTCTTGTTTTAGATTTTCATGCATTTTCTCCCATTTATTTTCTCTTATTCTCGTCTCTCATCATCTTCCCTTTTTCTTCTCTCCCACTCCTCTTTTCAATTCAATTCAATTCATATTGCTTTATTGGCATGACATACTTATACATATTGCCAAAGCATTGTACATAGCAACTACAAATCAAAACAAAAATACATACAACATACATCCATAAATAAACAAAATACATATAAAATATATCCATATATATATATTCATATAAACATTAATGGTTTTACTAATACAGATGTGTTCACTCTTTACTTCTTAGTTTGTGGCATTTATAAATATGATGTGCTACCAAAGAGGAAGTAGGTCCTTCACCAAGTAATATTATTAATTTGTCATTTTCATGGAGTGACTGAAACTCAGGAATGATCTGCTGTATTTGATTGTAGAGTGAGTCTCTTAAGGATGTGTATTTGTCACAGTGGAGGAGGAAGTGTTCCTCCGTCTCAACTGCTCCTGATCTACATTCATTACAGATTCGCTCTTCTTTAGGTAACCACGTCTTTTTATGTCGTCCTTTTTCTATGGCCAGCTGGTGGTCACTCAGTCTGTATTTTGTCAGTAAATGTCTGTGTGTTATATTCTTGACTGAGACCAGATAGTCAGCCAGGCCGTACTCTCTGTTGAGTTTCAGATAACATTGGAGACGACTTTGTTCTTTAGTTTGTTCTTTCCAATGTTGTATGTATGTCTCCTTCTCTTCATTCATAATTTCTTTGATTCTTCCATATTTTTCAAGTTTGTTGATATTAAGTGCTTTGTTAGTTAGATCTGACACCATTACACACAGATGACTTTTTTTAGTACTCATTTT